>NW_007252189.1:168677-178585 GCF_000164805.1 Carlito syrichta | reverse complement strand
AATCCACTCACCTCAGCCTCCTAAAGTGCTGGGATTACAGGCTGAGCCACCGAGCCTGGCCTGAATATCATTTTCAAGTAAGAAAGTTAGAATGGCTGGGCGCGGGCTCACACCTATAATCCCAGCACTTTAGGAGGCAGAGGCAAGAGGATTGCCTGAGCCCAGAGGTTCGAGACCAGCCTGGGCACCTTGGCGAGTATTTGTCTCTACAATAAATCAGAAAATTAGCCAGGTATGATGGCGCATATCTGTGTTTCCAGCTACTTGGAAGGCTGAGGTGGAAGCATTGCCTGAGCCCAGCAGGTTGAGGCTGCGGTGGCCATGAGTGTGCTACTGCACTCCAGTCTGGGTAACAGAGTGAGACTCCAATTCAGAAAAAAAAAAAAAAAGGAGTTGGAATGATGTTGACATGGCAGTAGAATGGGGCAGAGAGAAGACAAGATCCCAGGAGAAATTATGGGGAAGAAGAGGGCGAGAGGGAGGAGGAAGAGAAGCAGGACTCAGCCAGTGCTGAGAAAGTCATTCTCTGTGATGAGGATGAGCAGGGTGGGGAGTGAGTTGCTGTTGTCCACCTGGCCATGGACCCAGATTTCTAGTTCTAACCTTCTTTGGCTTGAGTCGAATTAGTAAGGGGCAGCCCTGTTGCCCTTGAGCTGTGTGTCTTGCTCTTTCTCCATCTTCCCTTCTGTAGTCCTGTGATGAAAAAGGTCAGAGCCCTCCTGTTATCCCCACAGGACTTTGATATTGACATTGTGGCAGTGGTGAACGACACTGTTGGGACCATGATGACCTGTGGTTATGATGACCACAACTGTGAGATTGGCCTCATTGTTGGTGAGTGGATACTGGGGCCAGTGCTGGAAAGGGAGAAGCGATCCAGGGGCTGGGTGCTCCTTGCACTTCTTATTTGGAGAGAATGGTGCAGTTCCCTTGGAGGACTGAGCCAAGACTCGTGGAGTTGGGAGTGGTAGAGGATCAGGCCGTGTGTCGTTTGCCCCAGGTGTCTGCAGTGAAGAATCCCAGTCACTCTGGGCGGTCTTGGGACTGTGGTATAAGAAGGAGGTGGGGGTGGAGAGAGGATGGTGTGGTCGGTGCTGAGCAGGCTGTTGTTCTGGCCAGGCACGGGCAGCAATGCCTGCTACATGGAGGAGATGCGCCATATTGACATGGTGGAGGGTGACGAGGGGCGGATGTGCATCAACATGGAGTGGGGGGCCTTCGGGGACGACGGCACGCTCAATGACATTCGCACTGAGTTTGACCAGGAGATCGACATGGGCTCGCTGAACCCTGGGAAGCAGCTGTGAGTAGGCCCTTCTGTGCGGATAGGCTTGGGAGCTGGGTGAGGGCTGACCAGGGCCGGAGGGTGGTTTCTTTACAGTCTTACATCACCAAAAGATTCCCAAGGTGCCCACTGGAATGGGAACGTCTGTAACTACGAATTGCTGAGAGGCTCGAAAACACAGAGCCAGTGGACACATCGGTGACAGCTAATAATTTGACTACATCCTTCAGAGTTGTCATTTTGGAAGGTCTGAATCCAAATGCGTGACCCTGTTCTTCCTTTCCACTTTCTATTTGTAAATTGTGTATAGAAGCTGTAAGCCACCTAAGAAGATTCATGTTGAGATGGCCAAGACTGGGTCTCTGAAAACTCGTTGTAGCTCCCACTTATCACTGCCCAGAGGACAGGCTTTGATGGTTGGCAGCTCATTACTAGCCCACAGGGTCCCAGGGCCTATGGAAAAACTGGCTCAGGAGCTTCCTTGGCCCTCTTTCCTGGACCTGTGGCCCAACCGGGTCCTGGGGTGGTGGATTGGAGGAGAGCCCGCAGCGTTTTGGATCCCGAATCGTGTGTTCTTTAGTCTGGCCGGGCTTAGTTTTTCATTACTTTTGCCTCTTACAAAACATCATTTCACCCTCACAGACATGTCCCTATTAAAGATCTTGAAACAGGAGTTGCTGCAAGCTCTGAAGGCAGTTGCAAAATATTTTGAGCAATGCAGTTCCCCTCTGGTCTCATTATTGTGATTGTTTTATGATAGCATTAGTGGAGGTCTCTTCTCGGAGGGGAAAATCTAACCCTATAAACCAGGGCAGTGTGGGTAGCCTGGAGAGTCCTTGTGCTCTTAAAGCATGGTTTATTGAAGTTACGAACTTCTTTCGCATGTTGAAATGAAGTGAGTCCCTGACTTGAACTTTCTTAGGAACATGTACAGGTTGTGTCTGCAATGGGTGATGAGAGGTTTGTGAGCTAAAAGTCACTTGATGTCTGCCTCTATTAATGAGGCATGCCCAAATCATTGTGAGTAACCACATGCCCTTTCAAGTGTCAGAAGACATATTTGCCAGCCAGGCCATGACAGCACACCCCTGGTTTATCCTCAGACAAGACAAAGACTGAGAGGACATGCAAAATTGTTGGCCATAGTAGCCATGAAGTCAACACAGCCTTCCCCCACCCCACTCCCCTAATATGTTTCTAAGTGAATATCTTCCAAATGTTGACTGGAGCAAAGTGTTTTTTAAAAATGGGAATAAAACCCACTCACTTTGGAGTCCCACTGGCCCTGGGACACCCCTCACTCGCTGGAAAACTTGCTTTGTGGGAGGTGACTGACTGCTCCTGGCTGTTGAAGTCTGGTGTGCTTGTGTTGGTGCATTTAACATTTTTAAATTTTATTTTATTTTTTGAGTCAGAGTCTTACTCACAGGCCGGAGTGCAATGGCATGCTCAAGACCACCGCAGTCTCCACCTGCTAGGCTCAGGCAATCCTTCCATCTCAGCCCTTTAAGTAGCTGGAAACACAGGCGCACACCACCATGCCTGGCTAATTTTTTATTTACTGTAAAGATGAGGTCTCACCATGTTGCTCAGGCTGGTCTCGCCTCCGCCTCCCAGAGTGCTGGGATTACAGATGTGAGCCACCATGCCTGCCTGTGTTTTAACATTTTAAATATACGTGCTGTGCTCCCAGCAATTTTGCCAGCTTTTGCTTACCTCCAATGTTGCTGTACCTGGCCTTGGCTCTTGAGCAAGTCACTTCCTGAGGACCTGAGTTTCCTCTCTGGTAAGTGACACAGGAATTCCTCCCTCTGCCCTGGGCCTTGTCCTCACCGTGGCCCATCCTAGTTGGTACTGCCAGGCCCCCGTTGCCTCCTCTCTCTCAGACCCAGATACTTCCTGAGATACCCAGAAATGGGCCTTCTTTGCCAAAAAGAATTGCGAAGGCTTGGTTTCCTGTGTCTCAGAAAGAGGAATTTCTAATGAAAACAATGCCACCTAGTGTTGAAGAATTAAATCACCCAATTGCTCTCGGTTTGGAGACCGGTGTCCCTTTCTAAAACATGCTTTTATCTCTGCACCTGCCTGCTCAGATGCGTGTTTCATTCTGATTCCCAAGATCTGACATTTAGGACTCAGAGCTGAGCTCTGACTCATCTGTCCCAACCTGAACCAGGTTTTTTTTTTTTTTTTAATCTTTTTTGAGTCATAGTCTCTGTTTCCCAGGCTGGAGTGCAATGGAACGCTCACGGCCACCGCATCCTCGACCTGCTGGGCTCAGGTGATCCTTCTGCCTTAATCTTTCAAGTAGCTGGAACTACAGCCCATGCCACCATGACTGGCCAATTTTTTGATTTATTGTAGAGATGAGGTCTTGCCAAGTTGCTCAGGTTCACTGAGCTCAGGCAATCCTCTCGCTTCGGCCTCCCAAAGTGCTGGGATTGCAGGCATTAGCCACTGCCGGCCAACTCAGGTTGTTTTTATACTGTCTTCTCTGAAATCCATAAACGGCCTGCAGGAGTGGGCAGTGTGAGTTGATCAGTCTTGAGGCCTGTGCCCTATATTTAATCAGATTGGCTTTTTCTCTTATAAGTAAATATTGGGGCTCTACATAAGATTTTAATTTTTAAAGCATTTCCTTGCTAGAGAAAAACTTTACACGTCACTATTCTACATGTAATTTCACCTAAATTTCAGGCTGTTCCAGAATGTTCCATACTCCTTGGAGATTCTGTTTAGCTACTTAGGGCTCGTTCTTCTCCATAGGTCAGCGTCCAGGCTGTGCTGCACAAGTTAACCCATAGCTGTGCACCACCCGCTAAGTGTGTTGAAGTTTCACATGTGTGCATCTTGCTTCCATGGGAAAGTTGTAAGCTCACCGACTGGGACTTAATTGTTTTGGTCTGTGTCTCCCTTCAGGTTTGAGAAGATGATCAGTGGGATGTACATGGGAGAGCTGGTGAGACTTATCCTGGTGAAGATGGCCAAGGAGGAACTGCTCTTCGGGGGGAAGCTCAGCCCAGAGCTCCTCAAAACCGGCCGCTTTGAGACCAAAGACATATCAGACATTGAAGGGTGAGCTTCCCGTCCGGCCCCTTCTGTTCATTAGGTCTCCACCAGGGTAGACAGGTGGGAGGATGAGGAAGGGACACTGGCCTTTGACGCCTTCCAGTGCAGGTTGCAAGATGGTCTTGCACAAAGTGGAGCATGGTGGTCTTGTGGCTTCACTTCACTCACCGGTCTCTACTCTTGTCTGCTTGAGTGTGGTTACTGATTCACGGTGCTGGGAACGGTTGGCCTTCGTCTGCAGAGACTTGGACTGTTGCAGTAGGTTTAAAGCTGGGGGCTCCCAAAGGGCCCCTGTAGGACTCATTTGCTTCTGTCTCCTTTTCCTTCTTCTGAAGCTATGCATCTCATTCCCTATTGGTGATTCTCAAAAAGGACTCTGACCTGACCCCCACTTCATAAGAGAAAGCTAGGTCTTTGGATTGGCCAGAGGTACACCTACCCATTTAGTTCTAATAGGTAGAGCTGAGGGCTGCATTTTCACAGCCTGGCAAGGGTGGCTGTGAGGACGGCCTGCTTTTTGTTTTTCAGTTAACAGTATCCCAAGAGTCGGGCCTAGTTTGCTGTTCTTGAGATTTCCACCCATAGATATTGAAGAGGTCCTGTTTCAGGGACCAGATAGCAGAGAGGAGGTGACTTTGGTGTCAAAAGGAGGAGGTGACTCTGGTGAAACAGTTCAAAGGACTCTGTTTTAAGTGGAAACTCTTGAAGGAACTGCACCTACTTGTTGCTAAACCCCTAGGTGATGCAAGTACTTATATTTGTGAGGCATTTTTCCCTTGAGAAGGGTGGGGGTCGTAAGATCATAGCACCACCCTTTCACCATCATCTTTAGACACAGTGAAAGCAGTGCCAACTCCATGGTTAGATGTGAGAGACTCTGGCTGCTCTAGAGGAAAAACAGGTAGGCACACAGCTGGGTTCACAGACCGAGAGTGGCTGCTGACAGAGACACTGTCTTGGCCCAGGCAAACACATAGCACAAACACACACACAAAACTCGACATGCGAAGCACCAAGAACACGGCCTTGTCCCCACATAGCACATGCGCAAGAGCAACTAGTTTTTCTCATCAGGAAAGCAGAACACCTGGAGGGGTGAGGCAGGGTGGCATTGTGTGTGTGTGTGTGTGTGTGTGTGTGTGTGTGTGGAGAGTGCCCGGCACTGAGCAGTAAGGAGGGATTCTAACCCCCCTGAGCAATGGCGTTTGCTAGAGCTGAGTGGTTTCCCTGCTGTACCCCTATGCTGGCCACAGTGAGTCAGACATGTGCCCAGCTGTTTTGCTGTTTCCCAGGGAGAAGGATGGCATCCAGAAGGCACGTGAGGTCCTGATGCGACTGGGCCTGGACCCGACCCAGGAGGACTGTGTGGCCACTCACCGGATCTGCCAGATCGTGTCTACACGCTCAGCCAGCCTGTGTGCAGCCACCCTGGCTGCCGTGCTGTGGCGCATCAAGGAGAACAAGGGCGAGGACCGGCTGCGCTCCACCATCGGGGTTGACGGCTCTGTCTACAAGAAACACCCCCAGTGAGTCTGCATCCAGGGCCAGGAGGGACCGAGCTCCCAGAGCGCCTGGGGACCTGGGCAATTCCACAGGCCACCTCCATCCAGGGGTGGTGTGGATGGACCAAGGAGCTGAGGGTCTGGGTAGAATAAAAGTTCCCACCTGGGCAAGGGAAAATGGGAAGGACCATGTCTGCTGAGGGTGGAGGTGAGTTCTGAAGGCCACTGGTGACGGACTGTATGTGGGACTCCTCTGGCTGGCACTGTTTCCCACCTTGTCGTTCTCATGAGATTGTTTTTCTCTTGTTACTCTCTCATGATCCTTGGTGGTTCCGGCCAGGGACAGCCCCAGTCCCGTGAGTTGCCAGCCTCTCTGACTGGCCTCGAAATTAAATTGATCCTGCCCATCCATATTTTGATCCCTTGGGTCGTATGTACCAACATGTTCACATTTCAGTGGGGATTGGAAGTCATTTCTCTTCTGTACACATTTACTTCCCCCAAATTTTCACCTGATGTGAGCCCAGGTCACTGTGCCTTCATTGCCTTCATTGGCTGGTCCAGAAGGCCTCAGGCCTGAGATTACCCAATCGTAGCCCCAGGTCTGAAAAACTTGAGTGTGCACATGAGTCACCCAAGAATCGTGGTAAGAGGCGGGTTCTGGTTCAGAAGGTCTGAAATCCTGCATCCTGAGATCTGGCATCTCTAACAGTCCCCGGTGAGGCTGAGGCCCACAGGCCCCTCTTGGAGCAGGGAGGCCCTGGAGACCATGGCTCGACTTGGCCACCACCTGAGAGTTTCTTACTGAACATTCTTGTTGTCTTTAGCTGTGTGGACACCTTTAGAAATTGGCAGAAATTGGCAAAAGAGGGCCAAAGTTCAAAAGAGCATTTCTAGTTTTTCTATTTTGGATCTTTCCAAGGCAGCAGCTAGTGAAATGGGTGATGGCACACAAAAAAAGTAGGTGGTGGCCGGGCTTGGTGGCTCAGCCTATAATCTCAGCACTTTGGGAGGCCGAGGTGAGTATATTGCCTGAACCCGTGGATTCAAGACCAGCCTGGGCAACTTGGCGAGATCTCATCTCTACAGTAAATAAAAAATTAGCCAGGTGTGGTAGCACATGCTTGTAGTTCTAGCTACTTGCAAGGATGAGGTGGAAGGATTGCTAGAGCCCAGCAGGTTGACACTGGGGTGGCCGTGAGTGTGTCACTGCACTCTAGCCTGGGTGACGGACTGAGCTTCCAGCTGATTCCATTGGGCTGCTTCAGCAAAAAGGGCTGATGGGTCCACCTTGGGCAGAGAAGCCATGGCCTGAGAGCCAGCTCAGTGAGGAAGTGGAGTTCTTGTGTGATTGCATACAGGAGATGCAGGAGACAGTGGCTGGTTAGGAAATCCTACCAATGGGGAAGTAAACTTAACTGGGGTGGTCACAGTTGAATATCTGAGTTTTTTTCAGTGACTCCCAACCTGGGAGAGTAGGGAGAGGCTGTTCAGGGCAGCTTCAGCTCCTGTAGGTGCCTCCTGGCATTCAGGCTGAGGTGGTGAGCTACTGTTCAGCCATTCACCCTACTGACCCTAACCATGAACACCTGTCTCTTACCCTATCTGGGTGACTACAGTTTTGCTAAGCATCTTCACAAGACCGTGCGGCGGCTGGTGCCTGATTGCGATGTCCGCTTCCTCCGCTCCGAGGATGGCAGTGGCAAAGGGGCAGCCATGGTGACGGCGGTGGCTTACCGGCTGGCAGACCAACAGCGTGCCCGCCAGAAGACCCTAGAGCCTCTGCAACTGAGCCGCGAGCAGCTGCTGGAGATCAAGAAGAGGATGAAACTGGAAATGGAACGAGGTCTGAGCAAGGAGACTCACACCATTGCCCCTGTCAAGATGCTGCCCACCTATGTGTGTGCTACCCCTGATGGCACAGGTACGTGGCAGTGTTGCCATCTGTCTCACATGGCGGGCCTTTGTCCTGGTGTAGATGCTAGGAGGGCTCCCTTAGCATTGGCATTGGACATTTGAATCATAGTGTGGTTTTTCCCCCCTATTTTACTAGGGAATTCATATGTTCTATGAGCTCCACCAAGGTGTTCTTCTGCTGACATGGAACAGTAATAATGGTTAATACTTATTGAATACTTACTATGTGTCAAAGCACTTTATGTGTGTGTTTTTGTTAACTGTTGAAAAAGAGCAGTTCATTTTGTTTCTTAATAAACTGCTATGTTTAGCAGAAAATGGAAGCACAGAGAAGTTAAGAAACCTCCCCGAGTTCTCACAACTAGAAAGATGCCAGAGCTGGGAATCACACTTAGGAATTCAGTTTCTAGAGCCTGCTGTCACAACCACCACATTGATCTGGGTCAGGAGTCAGCAAACTATTATGGTCAAATGTGGCCTACCACCCGTTTTTGTAAATAAAGTTTTATTAGTACATAGCCATGCTCATGTGTCTGTGTATTGTTTATGGCTGCTTTGCACTACCACGGCAAAGCTGAGTGGTTGTAGCAGAGACTGTAGGACCCATGTAGCCTTAAATGTTTACTGTCTGGGCCTTTACCAAAAAAGATGTTTGACCCTGGCATAAGTCTTGCAACCTAAGAAATGGTAGTCTTTTCCAAGTTCAGAGAAGACAGTTGAGGGGCAGGCCAGTATAGCATAGTCGGTACAGGTTCCAGGTATAGAATCTGGGATTTGGTCCCTGCTGCATCCTGTTCTGGTTGTGTAGCCCTGGGCAAGTGACTTAACCTAGCTCAGTCAGGTCTCAGTCATCCATAAGAAAGGAATGAACTGCCTCTTTCCTGGAGCTGCCTGAGGGCTGAATGAGGACTGTGTGAGACACATTGGATAATTGCCCAGCAAGGGAGTGGCTTCTCATTTTAAAAGATATCCCTTCAATTTCCTTCAGAGAGGTGGACTTTGCTGTTCCTTTTCTAAAGTGGCATTTGATGGAGCATGAATGGTGTGTCTGGATAGTTTTACTGCATCAGCATTGCTCACCGTGGCTTCTGAGGCCCTGTACTTGTACATATTTGAGAACCACAAAGGAGCCAGCAGAGATGTGGTCCCAGGGATCTCATTTTCTTCACTGTCAGTGGAGCTCTAGGTCCCTCACTCCCTGAGGGTGTCAGGGGCTCCAGAGAGAGCCCCACGGAGGGGAAGGTGCCTAGACTGTCACTCTTGGCCATGATGATGCCCCAGCTAATCCCCTTCCTGGGTTTATTTTCCAGAGAAAGGGGACTTCCTGGCCTTGGACCTAGGAGGAACGAATTTCCGGGTCCTGCTCGTGCGGGTGCGGAACGGGAAGTGGGGCGGAGTGGAGATGCACAACAAGATCTACTCTATCCCGCAGGAGGTCATGCACGGCACAGGGGATGAGGTAAGGCAGGGTGGCGCCTCCCAGGAGGGCCCCCAGTGGATGCCACTCCTTGCTTTAGAGGACGGTGCTTTCTCTGCCTTCCTATGACCCCAACTTGGTCTTTACTCAGGTTTGTGTCTGAGTCTGCATTTCTTCCGGTTACAAACCTTGAACTTGCGCTCAGGCCCCACTGGGGGCAGCCTGCCCTGGCCAAGGCCCCTCCCTCAGTGCCCCTATTCTCCCTGCAGCTCTTTGACCACATCGTCCAGTGCATCGCTGACTTCCTCGAGTACATGGGCATGAAGGGTGTGTCCCTGCCTCTGGGCTTCACCTTCTCCTTCCCCTGCCAGCAGAACAGCCTGGACGAGGTAACTGTACCTTCCGGGGGGCTCTCCTATGGGCTTTCTTGTCTGTAAACTGGCCAAGTGTGGAGCACGGAAGAAAGCTGAGCTGCAACTTGGGAAGAAGGGCCTGAGTGACCAGTGGGGAGGAGGGTCCCCTTGATGGGAATGAGTAAGTCAGACCTGGTGGAGGTGAAAATTAAGCTCAGCTATAACAGTTTTTGAAGCAGTCTCTGGGACAATCTCAATGATGTTACTCTCAATATTAACATCTAACATTTCGTTTAAAAATTTTTTTTACCCGGGCTCGGTGGCTTAGCCTGTAATCCCACGCCTTTGGGAGGCTGATGTGAGTG
>NW_007252189.1:165267-168657 GCF_000164805.1 Carlito syrichta | reverse complement strand
ACTGACTAGTTCAAAAACACAATCACCAAATCAAATTTTTACCATCCAATTGTTTTAATCATAGCTCCAAATTAACAGATTTTTAGCGATGTAGAATCTGTCTTCTTTTCATAACTTATACAAATGCACCAAACATCTCCTAGCCATAAATAAGATAAGCCTCAGAAAATAAAGACTGCAAGTCATTGCTACTCTTTGGAATTTTGTGACCCAATGACTGTATCATGCTGCTGAGTAATATCAACTAGACATGTAAAGCTCTCTCTCCCATACTCCTATCTCCTGGGAGTTTTCTTCTCTTCCTCACCTTCTTAGTAGTGAACTCAAAGACTATAATCTCTGCACAGATTCCTAGGGTGATTATGGTGATTCCCACAGTGTCAAAGCATTGCCCAATAAATGTTGTGTGTTTTACTGCCAACTCATGGTAAGTCTTTTTTCAAATCAGCCTTCAAATTTCTCAAACCACTTGCACATACATCACTGTGGTCATCATTGATTATTTCATTAGAATAAGTTACTCTAAGTAATATTACTGTGCTCAAAATCAATGACCTTTTTAATAACAGTCACATTTTATACATTTGCAAAAATAAAATAAACTCATACCAACAGTTTTGAAAAAAAACTAATCAGTCATTAAAATGCACAGATTCTTGATCTGGTTAAGAATCTAGAAGAAAAGAACCACACATTTTCAGTGACTGAGAAAATTATTGCTGATGTAGCTTTTGCTCTTTGTAGATATATATGTAATATGTATATGCATATTTAAAATTAAAATGTGACATATTATATATACATGTTGAGGGTGAAGTTTTCCTTTAGGATTCTGTAAATATTTATCGTATAAATAAATATAATATTAATTTGCAACTACCTAGTATTTTATTATGCAAATGTATCATGATTGGTTTAATTAAGCCCCTATTTTTCTCTCCTTTTTTATTATTTATTTTAAAATTGTGAGGTACTATTCAGGGTGAAGTATACAAATATTCATTGTGCAGGTACCCTTGTTGACGAGTTGTGCCCCCTCTTCCCCAGGAAGATTTCGACTACTATCATTCCCACCTACCCCTTGTCCTGCAGTTTCCCACTATTGTCAATACTTTTCTTAAAGTATTATGGTAGTTGTTTATGGTTCACTTATGAGTGAGAACATGTGATACTCAGTTCTCTGTTTCTGTGAAAGATCACTCAGTATTATAGACTCTAAGTCCATCCAGATTGGTGTGAAGTTCATGATTTTGTTCTTTATGGTTGCATAATATTCCATTGTGTATATGTACCACATTTTTTTTAATCCAGTCCTCTTTTGATGGGCAGCATGGTTGGTTCCATGTTCTTGCTATTGTGAACAATACTGCGATAAACACATGTGTGCAGGTGTCTTTTTTAAAGATATGAATAGACAGTTATCAAAAGAAGACATATGAACAGCCAACAGATACATGAAAAAAAAGTTCAGCCTTACTAGTCATCAAAGAGAGGCAAATTAAAACTACACTGAGATACCACTTAACTCCAGTCAAATGACCATCATCAATAACTCAAAAAATAACAGATGCTGGAGAGGATGTGGTGAAAAGGGAACACTTCTACACTGTTGGTGGCAGTGTAAACTAGTACAGCCTCTGTGGAAACCAGTGTGGCGATTCCTAAAAGTTCTAAAAATTGGCCTTCCAAAGGACACTGCAATCCCCCTTCTGGGAATATACTCCGATCAAACTAACATTTCTTAAGCACTTACCTGATGCCAGGTACTGTGTTAGGCTTCCTGTGTGCATTATCTCATGTAACCCTCACAGCAATCATATATACGATAGGTGTTTGTATACCCATTTTACAAAAGGAAAATAAGTCCAACAGAGATGTTGGGTATCTTGCTCCAGGTCATATAGCTTGGGAGTGGCCAAGTCACAATTTGAATTCTGGTCTCCTGTTATTTGGATGCCCTGGCTCTTCTTGAGCCTCACCTTTGCTTCTCTTTCCCCTTCTTCTTGCCTTGGATGAATGAAGCAGGTGGGCGAAGACCTGGCATTCCCAGATGTTCTGGATGTAGGTATCTTGAGAAGCAGAAGAGGACTGGGTAGGCAGCACTTGGGTCTGGGCTGGTGTGTGGTAGCCATCTATATTGGATGTCAGGATATCCAAGCAGTTGTGTCTCTGTGTCACTGCCTTGTAGAAGCCCAGGTGCGTACTGCAAGTGTGCAGTCTGCTGTGGACGCAGTTGCCAGGTCCAAAAGGCGTGGTTTCTGTCTTAGATATAAGAGCTGGTGTTTGGAATGTGGTTCTGGTGGGACACTGAAGCCACCAGGACCCCACATTGAGATATTTATCTGGGCACATACCTGGAGGATGTGAGGAGTACTTGGGAGAAGTCAGAAGAATGAGTCAATGGGGAGAAAAGGTGGACAGGCCTGGCCAGTGTGCAGGAGGGTGTGTAGGTGGGACAGGTCACGGGAATAGCTGGGCCAGCACAGAGAAGCCCACCCCAGGGACAAGGAAAGGCCAGCATTTCCCACAGGGTCCTTGGAACACAGACCTCGACTTGCCCAACTGAGTTTTGTAAATTCCTCCTTCTCCCTCTCTGAGAGTTTAAGTTCCCCATATGTATTGCTATAAAGGTTTTAGGAACTCCTACAATAAAAACCTGAGTTAGTCTAGTATTTCTCAACACATATTAACCGTTTATCCAGTGTTAGGTCTAGGATTTCTTTAAGCTTTTCCAATTCCTTTCTCCATCACGTTATTTTTTTCAGTGTGGATGCATTAGGTTTTCAAAGCCTTCACATTTGTATCAGCTTGGCAAAGGGAATTTTCAAACATGTGGATAGATATTTATGTGATATTTAGTGGAACATGACTTATTGCAACAAATCTATTAGAAACAAACGTGTTCAACAGTCATGTATACTTAGATAAATTATGAGCCGTTTATCGCCTAGAGTTTTGGAAGAAATTTCAGTGACACAAGAAAATACTGGTGGTATGAATGAACATTTAAAAACATATTTTCCTTTGAAAATTGTAACCACTCAACAATATTGAAAAATTCAGTAATGCAATTAACAGGGAAATAAAAACATAACACACCAGTGTATATCCTTCCATGCCGGGGACCAGCTCCAGCCGGGTTCAGGGTACCCCAAAGGTGGAGATGTCATCGGCGATTGGGGTTAAGAAGAGAGAGAAAGAAAGAGACTGAATTCTAGTCTAGTGCAGAAGCTATGTGTGTCGTTGGGAATTACAACGGGTCTTTTATATACAAAGTCAGATGTGGGAGGGGGGTCCCCTACCCACCAGAAACCTTAATCCATGAAAACTTAATCAATGATTGCCTTAAACCCTTTTCATATGATAATCTTAAAATCCCATAACAAAGGA
>NW_007252189.1:112858-165247 GCF_000164805.1 Carlito syrichta | reverse complement strand
ATTTTCTTGAAGAAGCTCTTGAATAATGATACTTACATTGGAAATGTTGACTTTGTTGATAAGGCCATTGATTAACTTCTTTAGGGCTTCCCAGTTCATCCTCTGGTATGCTAAACTGTTTTAATCTGTAATCTGTTCTTGCATCATCCTGAGCTTTGCAGGGGGAATATATGCTCCACCAGTATGAGTAAGAAGAGGATCCAGCTCATCTTTCTTCTTCTTTGCAGTAGGTTCATCCTGAGCAGAGGAATTCTGGGGTACTGATGGTTCTGGGCTTCTTCTCCCAGGAGATGGGGATTTCCGGGACCTTTTCTGATCCATATCTCTTTCTCTTTCTCTGAGTTTTTCCCGGTCCCTACTTCATGACTCCATGTTACTATCATAAGAATGTCCTCTTCTGGAATGCTCGTAATCTGACCTGCTGTAATCTATATTGGGCACCACTTGCCAGAGACCAGCTCCAGCTGGGTTCAGGGCACCCCAAAGGTGGAGACGGCATCAGCGATTGGGGGGAAGAAGAAAGAGAGAAAGAGAGAGAGAGAGAAAGAAAGAGACTGGACTCCAGTCTAATGCAGAAACAATGTGTGTTACTGGGAATTACAACGGGTCTTTTACACACAAATTCAGATGAGGGAGGGGTGTCCCCCACCCACCAGAAACCTTAATCCATGAAAACTTAATCAATGATTGCCTTAAACCCTTTTCATATGATAATCTTAAAATCCCATAACAAAGGATAACCTAATATGTGACTGACATATTCTATAAACCTTTTTCATCCTAAGCTGATTGATTTATGCCAAGTTAAACAATTCTATAGAAGCTTAAGTATTTACTTTACAAATGAAAGTGGCCCATCGCAGAATGTTTGGAATGTGGCCCAGTCCAAAGTTCACAGTGGGCTACCTGCAAGTAACCCAGCCGCATTCTTTCAACAAAATGACTGTCTTCTAAAACTATATTCTACAATTTACACCTTAAATAAATCCTAAGATCATGATCCAGAAGCCTGTGACCAATACTAAGGCTCTTAGATGTGACATGAGTTTGAATTATAAGTTGTGTGAAAGCCAAAACTGCAGTTTGTGGAAGAATGGGAGCAATGAGCTTCTAAAGTTAGCTTGTGTTCATCCCGATCTCAGAGTTTCTATGTTTTGAGCTCACAGGCGCTTAATCTGGTTACTGCTGAGTAGAAAGTGGGAGGAAATGGGGTCAATAGCTCCTGAACGCATCCTAGTGGTCTCGGGGTCAACGGCCCTTCCTGATCCCTAAAGCTCAGTGGGCCTCTGTGGCCGGCTTCCAACACTTCCAGATTTCCAACTAAAATAGTTTTAAACAGACACTATCTTACTTTTCATGCCAACATGCATATATGAGGGGGAACCAAAAAGACCCAGAATGTATTTATAGAAAATTATGTATTTGTTCTTACATATTTAAACTTCAGTCACCTTCAAAGTACTCTCTGTTTGATGCTTTTTCCACTACTAAAAATAGTTTTTGAACTTTTCAGTTTTGATGGTTTTTAGTGCTTCTACTGTTTTTTGTTTCACCTCTTTCACCTTGGCAAGATGTTTCCCTTTGAAGACTTCTTTCATCCAGGGAAACATAAAAATGTCACTTGGGGTGAGATCAGCACAGTGTGGGCAGATTCGTTTATAAATCACTCATTGAGAAATGGGTAAACATATTGAAAGAATCTCCAAAAAAAATTCACTGAAGCTGAACACAGCCTCTCATAATAATGCTAGCTGGTACACTGATGCCGATGGGTTCCTAGAACACTTACCTAGTGGGGGATGCCTGTACTACAAGGGGCCTGCCCTCCAAAAGATAATTCTGTTTTTGTTGTTTTTTTGGGGGGGTCTCCCTCATATCTTTATATATGTGCCAGGTAAGCCAGAAGGCATGTAAATTGTTTCTGTCTGAATTGTGAGACTCTAGATCATTGTATTAGATTTTATTCTATATGTTCCAAGTTTCTGTAACGAGTATGTATTAAGTCTAGAATCATAAAAATTAAGAGCAGAGGACCAATCTTTCTTTTCCGGGCTCTGGCAAGATCAGCCTGTTGCTGGGGAAATTCATAGGCATGGAGAAAGACCCGAGACCCAGAAACCTTAGCTGTGTTTACTAGCCGCTGGCCTTGGGCAAGTCTTCCCAGCTGTTGGGGGTCTCTGCTTGACTCACCATCAAGGGTCACCAGAAATAATGTTATTTGTACATTCTGTGAACTTTAAATTACCAAATAAAAATTTGGGGGCAGGGCACAGTGGCTCATGTCTGTAATCCCAGCATTTTGGGAGGCTGAGGTGGGAGGATTGCTTGAACCCAGGAATTCGAGACCAGCCTGTGCAACATAGCGAGACCTCATTTCTACCAAAAAAAAAAGAAGAAGAAGAAGAAGAAGAAAAAGTTAGATGGACTTGGTGCCATACATGGAGTCCCAGCTACTCAGGAGGCTGAGGTGGAAGGATCACCTGAGCCCAGGAGGTTGAGGCTGCAGTGAACCATGATTGTGCCACTGCATTCCAGCCTGGGTGACAGAGTGAGACTGTCATTCAAAAAAAAAAAATTGTCAGAGATGTGATGCCAAGTTGTAGACAAAAGAAATGGGTAGAGATAAGCATACACTTGTCTGGACGTGGGTGTATCAACCAGCGCGCTGAGAGATATCCTTTGTTTTTTGAATCTTATGGAATCTGAATCCATGTGACACATCCAGGTTGATATGAATGAAATGCCAAGCTGATGGGCATAAATCACTGAGCAAGGCCTGGAGAAACTATGCCAGTGGGCAGGTCATGAGCACACAGCCCATTTATGGAAGTTGATATCTTGGGTGAAGGGCCTGGGAGCCCTGACACCTGTTTCCTGATGGGCTGTGGCAGCAAAGAACACCAAGGAACAAAACTGTGAAGCTTTTCTCCCACATTCCAAGCCCTTGTGCTTTGGTCCCCAGAGGGCCCCAGGATGTGGTGAAGGGTCACATGAAAGATGAGTAACCCACAGAGGACTCTGAGGAAGAGCTTGGAGTATTTTCCTTAGTGAGAAACACGGGGTGGTGGTGAAGCCTAGGTATCACTCCAGCTACAGGCAGGGCATTTGTTCACTGGAATGCTGGAATTTGAAAGTCAAGAGACACATGTTGACCCTTCTGGTAAATAGAGGATGGGGACAGGGCAAACTGCTTTGCTCAGTGAGAGAACCAAGCATATGGAAATTAGTTCCACAGTCAGGGCAGCTGTGATGGCTTATGAGCCATCATGGTTGGTGGCCTTGGAGGTAAGTCCTGCTTCTCTTCTAAGCTGTAGGCCTGGGGCAAGTTACTCCAGAACCCCAATTACCAATAAAGGAGGCAAGTTCACGATAGATGTTCCACAAAGTTCTGTGAGGATTAAATGCGGTAGCACGTGGGATGTGCTTAGCTCTGTACCTGGTACACAGGAGGTAAATCCAAATAAGTACCTTAGAAACAGTTGAGACTCGTCTGTGGATGGTGACTAGGGAATTCTGGCCTATGAGGTTGAGAGCTGGAAGTACAGTAGGGCCTCAGGAAGGTCCCAGGAGCCCTCCTCTGATGTCCTCTGCATGCTCATGTGATTTTTAGAGCATACTCCTCAAGTGGACAAAAGGCTTCAAGGCATCAGGCTGCGAGGGCGAGGATGTGGTCACCCTGCTGAAGGAAGCAATACACCGGCGAGAGGTGAGAGACGTGTGGCATGAGGCCTGAGCTCCTTGGTGCCTGACGTGTTCAGGAAGTGGGGCCAACATTAAGTGCAGTTGCGTTGTTGGGGGGAAAGGTCAAGTTAGTCACCCAGCAATTATTGAGTGTCCACTGTGTGACAAGCCCTGCTTTCAGCACTGGGGGTTTGGGGGTGACCACAACAAAGCGTTGTTCCACAGACAAATAAGCCCGTGACATCATGGCAGGTGCTGTTAAGTGCTATGGAGAGAAATTGAATGGGGTGAGGAGAGCAGATAGAGCAAATGTGCTAGAAAGGGACACTCTTAACACAATCAGGAAGGCATCTCTGAGGAGGTGACATGTGAGCAGAGACCTGAGTGAGAGAGTGAGCCATGGTGTATATGAGACGTGTTTTAAATTCCTATAAACCTCCCTTGCAAACGTCCAAAGGGAGAATATTGGGGTCCACTTGTGGACGAGGCATCTGCTTCCGCCTTCCCAGGAGTTTGACTTGGATGTGGTCGCTGTGGTGAACGACACCGTGGGAACGATGATGACCTGTGGCTTTGAAGACCCTCACTGTGAAGTCGGCCTCATTGTTGGTAAGGACCCGAACTGTCCTGCCCGCGTGGGGCTGCACAGCCTCGGCGTGGGACTTTGCTGAGCTGCCCCGGTGTTCTGTGACCGGCAGGCACGGGCAGCAATGCCTGCTACATGGAAGAGATGCGCAACGTGGAGCTGGTAGAAGGAGAAGAGGGACGGATGTGCGTCAACATGGAGTGGGGGGCCTTTGGGGACAACGGATGTCTGGAAGACTTCCGCACGGAGTTTGACGTGGCCGTGGATGAGCTTTCACTCAACCCTGGCAAGCAGAGGTAGGCACCCAGCACATCCCAGAACTGGATGGTGATGAGTGATTGAGGCCTGTACAACAGCATCTCCGGGACGCTCCTTATGAGATGTTAGAGAAGAGGTTTCCTTGGAAAGGGTTTCTTGTCAAATGCACCTGGAATGTTCTGGGTTAGTAAATGTAAGCAGCAGCTCCCACCCCCAAGGACTTGGGAGAACAGATGAGAGAATCCTAGAGCCTTGGATCTGGGGCTGTGAGGAGAACGAAACAAAGTTGAACCACCTGCTTCTACCCGGTGAAGAAGCATCCAGGGTGATGCGGATAGGAGCAAATTCTCTCTTCCTTCCCCATCCATCCAGCGTCTGGTGCCCTCTTTGTCAAGGGGCCCAGCGTCAAGGCCTGTGGATGATGCGGGAGCAGGGTCTGAGCTGAGAGACAATAGCTTAAGAGCTAACACACTTCCCATTAGGGAGATGTTGCCTGTAGTGTTTCCTAACTAGATTAATCAGGGACTCTAGTTCTGCAGCATACACTTGGCAAAATATTTGTTTAGAATAGAGGTTGCAGACATGCCTCTAGGGGCCAGGTAGGCAGTATTAATGAAGGAAGCAGGCTGGGACAAGACAAGATAGGGTGGCAGTGGAGTCTTGGCTGAAACTAACGACCTGAACTTTTTAAAGGCACTATGCACGGCCAAGAGACCCTTGAGCCACTGCATAATCATGCTTTGTTCTAGTTGCCAAAAGCTCTATAGCTGGCACTAATTACTTGAGTAATGATGATTAGGTCTAAGAGATTGCATGCTGAATGCCTAGTGAGGTTGAGAATTTTTGACAGTGTCGGTGGCCGTGGGCGTGTATGCCACTGCACTCCAGCCTGGGTGAAGGAGTGAGACTCCAACTCAAAACAAACAAACAAACAAGAAAAAAAAAAGACAGTGTCCTCCCCTATTCCTAGAAGTGTGGTGGGGTTTGAGTGTATCTCCTTGAGGGGTAGGAAATATGCCTTGGCTGGGTGCAGTGGCTCATGCCTGTAATTCCAGCACTTTGGGAGGCCGAGGTGAGAGGATTGCCTGAGTTCAGGCATTTGAGACCAGCCTGGGCAGCATGGTGAGACCTCATGTCAACAATAAATTATAAAAAATATATAAATAACCGGGCGTGGTGGTGCACACCTGTAGTTCTAGCTACTTGGAAGGCTGAAACGGAAGGTCAGGGCTGTGGTGGCCATGAGCATGCCACTGCACTCCAGCCTGGGCGACAAAATGAGACACCACCTCAAAAAAAAAAAAAAGAAAGAAAGAAAGATAGAAAATATGCCTTGGAAAGGAAATGAGTTCCAAAGGTGAAGCCAATCCCCAGGATCCCTTTGGGCCTCAGGTGCTATGGTCAGTTTTGCTGAAGGTGGTAGATCAGCAGGTAAGGACACCGGGGGTCCTGCCCAAGTGTATCCAGTAGCATTCTCTTCCCACTAGGGGAGTCTGTGGGCCCCCCACGTTCTAAGGCACTGAGGGTTACTTAACTGGCCCGTCCCAGTTAATACATCCCCCCACCTTCCAACCTAACCTCCATGAATGTTACCTACTTTGCAGGTTCGAGAAAATGATCAGTGGAATGTACCTAGGTGAGATTGTCCGTAACATCCTCATTGATTTCACCAAGCGTGGGCTGCTCTTCCGAGGCCGCATCTCAGAGCGACTCAAGACCAGAGGGATCTTTGAAACCAAATTTCTGTCTCAGATTGAGAGGTGAGAGTTTAGGGCTTGGGGTAGGGTGGGACTGTACCCTTTTTTCTAATGGACAGACAAACCAAAGGATTTCCACAGATCAAGTAGGATTAGTGTGTGGCTCATACAAAGGTCACTTTAGTAGCCAACACATTCATGTCTACAGTGTTTATTTACTTAAAGGCACATTATGGATAGTTGTCATTTTAAGGCAAATATATCACATTCTCATGAAAGATTGTGCTGAGTGTGGCATGAGATCACGCACACTGTAATTGCTGGATTTTAGACTAAATTATCAAAGGTAGAAAAGATACCTGCTCACAGGATATCAGTTGAGATGCACAGAGGAAGATAACCTATTAAAGCACCCACACTTGGGTTGATGGTCCTTCTTAACTGCTGACTGTAGTCATCAGGCAGCCAGGATTGAGTAAAGGGTGGAACATCAGGCAGTGCAGAAACATGCCACATGGCACCTCATTACAGTAAAGCCTCGCTCCTAGTGTAATGGCAGAAAATCCTGCTCCAGATTAAAATGATGACTGTCAGAGCCCCTTAAAAATTGATGCTATGTCATTACTCTCAGGGCATAGAAGAACAGGAACCAGACGACTGACACGAGCGGCCCCCCTCGGGCATCTGCATCAGTGAATAGAAAGAATCTGTTCTAATTTGCAAGTCTGTTTATGTGCAAGGAGATGATTCCAAGCTTCTAAAGTAGTTTTAGATAATAGAGTTTTTTTCTTTCTACAATTCTATTTAGTTGTTTCGTAGGTCCTGTACAAGTAGAGTTTACACCACCCAGGGTGGCAGAGCAGGAATCTAAGCTGCTTGGTTAATATTTGTCCTGTAGACCTCCAGGCAGCAGCGAGAGAATGGACATGAAAGAGACTGGAAGCTGGCATAATCAAGCACTGTCATATTATTTCCAAATAAGTGTAATACATAGAAAGCAAATTTCCTTTCATTTGGAGTATCCATTTTGTAGTGGAACTGCCCTTCCTCACGTGAGGAGCCCTTTTTTTGTATTCCTGTCGCCCTCAGGAAGAATCACGGTGGTTCAGTGGGATGAGCATTGGTTGGAGTTTAGGAATGGGCACCCCCTCACAGGGTGGGCTCTCAGAGGGTCAGACCCCACAGAGCCTCTCCTGATGAAGCAGGGCCCTGGAGTGGTGGGCCACAAGCCCTCTTGGTGTGTGACTGACCACTGTCTGTCTCCCTCCCACCCCAGCGACTGCCTGGCCCTGCTGCAGGTCCGAGCCATCCTGCAGCACTTGGGCCTCGAGAGCACCTGTGACGACAGCATCATCGTCAAGGAGGTGTGCACTGTGGTGGCGCGACGGGCAGCCCAGCTCTGTGGCGCAGGCATGGCCGCTGTGGTGGACAAGATTCGAGAAAACCGTGGGCTGGACACTCTCAAAGTGACAGTGGGTGTGGATGGGACCCTCTACAAGCTTCATCCTCAGTGAGTGTCTGACCCCAACCCTCCCTGCCCACCTTCTTTCAGTCTTTCTGTTCTTTCCCTTCTCTTTCTCTCCTTTTTAACTTTAGTGCAAATCAAGAGCCATTCCAAAGAGTGTATACAATGTAAATATTATACTTTAAAGAATGATCATCAAAAGTAGGCCAGCGTTTCACCCCAGTCAGATGTGTTTCCATTATCACTTCTTGGGGTCTCATCTCTGAGTACACAAACCAGTTGTGACTAAGATGGTTTTCCCTGTGTCTTTCTTCCAGCTTTGCCAAAGTCATGCATGAGACAGTGAAGGACTTGTCCCCGAAATGCGACGTGTCCTTCCTGCAGTCAGAGGATGGCAGCGGAAAGGGGGCAGCTCTCATCACTGCTGTGGCCTGCCGCATCCGTGAGGCTGGGCAGCGATAGAAACCCTGAAATTGGAAGACCCTTCCTTTGCTTCCCCCTTCCCTGTTTTAAATTATAAGATGTCATCCCCTTGTGTCAGAGACAGACCCCTTGACTTTTCCATGACAGAGAGAACCCCTTTACTGGAGTGAGCCACCACGCCCAGCATTTTGAAGCTTTCTGACAAGATAAAGGAAGCCACCAAATTTTTAAAATTGGGTTTTATCTCCGCATATAGTCAATTTGGTGCCCAGGTTTTAGCCCTCCTGAGATAAATACAATTCAGAGATTTGTCTACACCAGTCACATCCATTCCCATTGGTTCTCGTAAAACTTAAAAATTTTAACCCTTAGTAATCCCCCTGTCTGGCCAAATTCCATGTCCCCATATAATTCTACAGGATAGGGACACTAATGAAGATATGGCTGCTTCACCTTGGAGCCTGAACATGACATTTCTCAGTGGAAAGCATCTCCAGCACTGATGCTGACACTGATTCACCTGTCTGAGATCGGGAGTTCTCTGCTAATGATGTGAGCCTGATTCTCCTACAGGCACACATGGGGCGGGTCAAGGGATGACAATGGAGGGAAATCCATAGATATTCATGTGGCAGCAGCCCCCTTCAACCTCATCTATAAGCATTTGCTCTGTGAATTCCAGCATTTGCTGTTCTTGGAATCAAAGAATCCTGAGTCCAGACAGTGAAACCAAAGCCAGGAGTTGACACATCCTGCAATGGGGCTTGTTGTAGCATCTCAGTGTGGATGCATGAATCATCCATGAGCAATGGACCTTTGGGGGAGGGGGAACTTTTCAGCTTGTTTTTTAAAATTTTCCTGTAAAAGTGGAAACACTGTATGTTCATTTTAATTTATATATGAAATTTATTTAGTTCTTGAAGTAGATCTGCTCCTGCATCTTGACACATAATGGTCAGTTGTATGTAATGTATTTATATGTTAATTCGTTATGTATATAGATACACAGTCTTGTCAGAGTTGGCCTTATTAGTACATCAGTGTAGTTAAAGGATGGAAGGTGAAGACACTGACTAGTTACTAGAAATACCTCATTCACCTGTGGGAAGAGAAGGAACGCCTCTTCAGGGTGAGTGAATGGCAAAGCGGTTACCTTCTGGCTCCTCCTTCCCCTGCAGTCTTGGAAATGTGTGGAAAGCAGGGACAGAGATGGAGACTAAGCCAATGGACTGAAGAAACCACAGCAGCTGGCTTCCTTGGCTAGAGATTTTACTGGGACGATATGACATGGGATGTTAACCAAAGGAATCATTTCAACTAGACTCATTGCTTAGAAGTCTTTATTCTTTTTTTTTCTTTTTGAGTTGGAGTCTCACTCCATCACCCATACTGGAGTGCAGTGGCATGCTCATGGCTACCACAGCCTCGAGCTGCAGGGTTCAGGTGATCCTTCCACTCAGCCTTCCAAGTAGCTGGAACTATAGGCACGGGGCACCACGCCCGGGTAATTTTTTGATTTATTGTAGAGACAAGGTCTTGCCAAGTTGCCCAGGCTGGTCACAAATCCCTGGGCTCAGGCAGTCCTTTCGCCTATGCCTCCCCAAGTTCTGGGATTATAGGCATGAGCCACCACGCCTCGCCAGAAATCTTTATTCTAAGGGCAGTAGTATTTTCAAGCTTTCTTAAGTGATCTTCCCACCTTGACCTCTCAAAGTGCTGGGATTACTGGAGTGAGCCACCACACCCAGCATTTTAAAGCTTTCTGACAAGATAAAGGAAGCCACCAATTTAAAAAAAAATTATATCTTATTGTTGACAGCAAACCAAAACAGAACAATTCAACTACCAAACAAACAAAACCTCAGGGACAACATTTTTGGCATATTTGTGTCCTCCCAGCAAGTTTTACCTTGGGTTTATTTTGTAAATGTTTTATAAGACTTGTCTGTGTGCTTCCCTAGGCTGAGCTGGCATTGGCCTGCTGACCTGTTTTTGTGGTTTTTATACACAGTATTTATTTCAAACCATCGAGGGATGAGAGTGGCATAAAAACTTCCGTACCCTACTTTTCAAGAGTGCGGTTAAATCTGAATATGAAAGCTCACTTCTGCTCCAACCTACGCACAACTGCAGACATTGAACCTGGATACTATGCGATAACAAGGGAGTGGCCTTGTGGCACTATTGACTTGGATCCAAGGGTCACAGTAGAAAGATGGAAAGAAACTCATGACCGAAGCGCACCCAGTTTTTGCACGTTTATCCAATTTTGTGCTGAGAACAAGGGCTGATTATATGATTTTTTTGTTAACAGGGCTGGGTATAATAGGCGAACACTGCCCAAATCCTCCTGGGAAGCACAGAGGGCAGAGGGGCTAGCCTTCTCGTTTGTTCCAGTCTCACTTGGCCGTCTCATGTGTCTCCTCTGCCACCCCTCCCACTGGCACTAATTGATCCAAAATGTGGGTGCCTCCCGCCACGTGAAAGCCAAAAGCTCTCATGTAGGTTTTAGGATCATTACAGGGTGCCCACAAAACAGAGATGGATTTTTAACTTAAATTTTACACTTGAAGATTAGGTACTTATCTGTGAAATGACATATTTTTTAAAGGTAGAGGTGTGTATGTAGCTATTAGTGATGTGTTGTTGGTTTCCAAAAAGGAACACTGGACAATGCATTTTGAATATTTGTGTTCCCAGAATTAGATTGACAGTCCTCGCCGTTGCTGCTTTGCTTGATGCAAATACAGTGGATCTCAGTCATTGGGGTGTGCTGAATAGCAGATCATCTCAAATCCTTGAGCACTCAGTCTAGTGAAGATGTTGTCATTATGTACAATAAATAACTAGTTTAATTAACTATGTGATGTTGACTATTATTAATAAATTTTAACATTTTTCAAAATACTCAATGTGTGATTCATGAACATTTTCAAGTATACAGTCATCTTTTGGTCATGTCAGTACTTCCTGGCCAGCTTATGAATAACTTATGGGCATCTTGACTTTGGCTGTATGTGTTCAACAGGCACGTGGCCAATACTTGCCTAATACCAGCATTAGGCAAACATTTTCTTCCCAGAAACTTGGTCCCAATGGAACTAGAAGGTAGCTTTTCCTAGGCTGTTTTTGAGCCTCTGGATTTCAAGTACCACTGAAGAGCCTTGGCTAGCCCTGCAGTCTACTGTTTAAATAGCTTGGCCGAGATGTAGCACAGCCCTCAGGTGTTCTGGCTGGTCTTTGTAGGCAGTTGTGATCCACATTCAAGATATACAGCCCTTGTGTGAACATTCACAAAACACTTGCCCCTGTCCCCTCCCTACCCACCTTTCCCCTCTCCCCAGTAAGCAGAAAAAGGTTTGGGCAATAAATTCCTCAAAAGTGCTTCATGATACCCATTCACATGGACATAGCCCTGCTTGATAACTGAGGGAGAAAGATGACCAAAGCTAAGAGGATAATAGAGATGGCCAATGAGTAGAGGAAAAATTCAAATTCGGCCCAATTTTTTTTTCCTGAAATCAAATTGGTGAGATTATAGGAGTATTCTCATAGTACTGGTAGAAATATGATTGGTACAGCTCACTTAGGAGGGGGAATAGACAAAATTCATCAAAAGCGGGTTTTGTAAGTAAAAATTCTAAGCCCTCCCCCCTGCCAACTGTCTGAACAAATCACCTCTTGGCCAAGGTGACCCCACAGTAACCTTGAAAATTGAGTTCTCAGCCATGATGAGATAGGAGGTTGGACATACCATTATACTCCCACCCCTGGCTACAAGTAGACTTTCTTTCCTAAGCCTATTCAGAAGCCAATCCTTTCAAAAGACTCCATCACTGATATTAGCCAACCACCTAATGCTGCCCCATCTTTGCCTGATAAGAGACCACAGCCCACATAGTGCTTCTGGCTAGTCTAGAGAGAAGGTGCAGTAAGAGTGTTCATATCCTCTGCTTTACATCTTGACATCAAAGAACCCAAAACTTCACCTTTGGATCATTTTTTGGACATGGGGCCCACGGAGAGGCAAGAAGTTCAGTTGTGCAGGTGCTGTTTCTTCTTTCATAAATATTTTTGATCCCTATAACTTATCAAATATATATTTGGCCACCTTGCTCTGCATGAAATCCTATTTCCTTTGCTCTGACCCTAAAAGTGTCTGCTTTTGGTTCTGGCTGGAGGGTACATTTCCCAGCCTGTCAGAATTTTCACCCTACAGGCTACACCACTTTGTGAGAAATAAAACTCTCCTTTTCAAATGTGTGAGCCTCATCATTCTTCAGTTGAAAGTATAATTTTCTGGAAATTAGGGCTAAGGAAATACACATAGTTGGGGACTAAAATTTAGTTTTAAGGATATTAACTATTGTGCAGCTTATAATAACTAAAAAGAGAAACTGTATAGAATGGGTCTGCCCACCCTGTACCAGTCCAGTCAGGAAAACAATCCACCCCAGTTACTGCACACATTTTAATTTAGTGACTTGATTTTACAGGTGATGGAAATGCCAAGAAGCAAACGGTAGAGAAGCAACCCAGAAACTGGCAACATCAAGAAACGATGCTTCAATCTCACTGGTTGGATCAGAGTCCCAAAGTTAGGGTGGGGATGGGGCAGGAACTGGAACCGTGGAGCCAGTGAGTGATGAAGGAATACACTCTGCCTTCTCTCCCTCCCATCCACTCATTTTCTGCAGCGTTTTCCATTGGCTGAACTTAGCAGGAAGAGATTTGGCACAGGGTGCTGGAAAATGAGAATCCTGCGATAAAGGATGGCAAAGGAAGGCAGGGCAGCATGGCTCTGAGCAATTAGACAAGTAACGAGCACAAGCCCTATCAAACCATTATATGGTGTTATAGAATATATTACTGAACAGTGTTTTTTTTTTTTTTGAGTTGGAGTCTCACTCTGTCGCCCAGACTGGAGTGCAGTGGCTGCTCCCGGCCACTGCAGCCTTGCTGGCTGGGCTCCAGCAATCCTTCCGCCTCAGCCTTCCAAGTAACCGGAATTACAGGCATGCGCTACCAAGCCCGGCTGATTTTTTTTTATTTATTGTAGAGATGAGGTCTCACTGCCCAGGCAGGTCTCGAACCCGCGGGCTCAGGCAATCCACTCACCTCAGCCTCCCAAAGGCGCGGGATTACAGGCTGAGCCACCGAGTCCGGCTTACTAAATAGTGTTAAGGAATTTTTAATTATAGGAAATGTTGATGATGTGTTACTTCATGCCAAAAGTATTTTACAGCACACAATTGCCTTCCATCCTTTTCCTGAGATTTCACTATTGCAGAAAAGAAGACTGAGGAGTGCAACGATGCCCGGATGGACTTTTTCACTCTACCTGACGCATTTATTCTTCTTAATAAACATTTACTACCCCTCAAAAAAATTGTCACATTTTCCCCATCTCTTCATCCCCTATGAAGAAAGATATATATATGCATCTAGACCCTGTTGAGTTATTGGGTAATCATTCTGTGATCCTCCCTCACTTTTCTATGCACATTAAAATAAATTTGCATTTTGTCAACTCATTTTCAGCAAACTTTCACAGGGTAAAAGGATTCACTTTCCCTCTTTGCCCCTACAGATTTAAAGGCCGTGAGCAGGATAATCCAAATCTGCTCTGACCCGACAAACCAGTGAAAAGGGTAAGAATTTCTTTTCATCAGATTCCCGGGTATCTGTCTGTGGAATCTGGTAGAGTGGACAGTAAAAATTATTCTCTTTTTCCTTCTAAATTCAGATTAATGGGAGAAAAGCATTTTTACGGACCTTAGGTTTAGTGACTGGAATATTTTATCACAGGGCTGCATATTTTGCACTCAGTTTAAAAATGCCACTCACACCAGTAGTATCCTGTGAGTCCCACTTAACTCTGGGACTTTCCATTAAAAAGGTTTATTGGTTTGAGTCACTTATGGAATAAATGCTTAAAAGGATACTTTTTTTCGAGAGGACTCAAAACAGCAGTCTTTTTGGTACCTATGAAAAGATACAAAACAAATGCAACCTTGGAGACTTCTTTGATAAGATTAAAGGAAAAACAGATATCAGATTTAAAACAAAGTTAAATCCTTTGAACACTCAAACTTTGCTTTGGTCTACTTGTGAAATTTTTAAACCGTGGTCTAGGGATTAGGTTTCAATGTAGGTTCCATTCCTGGTCAGGGAACCAGATCCTTGGGAATGCAAGTCTTTTAACTCAGGAGGGGACAAAAAAGAAACATTTATGAGAGTTAGCTTAAATTATTTGTCTTGAGTTTATATTTGTATGATTCTTTACCTCTGGAGGTGCCCATTCTCCTATAATCTTTTCTTCCCCCAGGGGCAGCTTTGGACTTCCTGTTTATGTTTTCCACCTATCAGGTCATATGCGTTTTTGGGAATTTGGTGCCCACAGCTAGCTGAGAGGTTGCGGCCCTAGAGAATATGGCCAGATGGAGATGTGGATTGTACCCCATTTGCAGCTGGCAAAACTCTGTTCTTTAAGTTGTTGTTAAGTATAGTCTGGATCTTGAAAGTGTTGCAGCTTTTTACTCTCTTTGAAGACCTTGGTTAACTTTATAAAGGGTTTTTTGATTTTAGTCCCATGTGCACTTGTTTTTGTTTTGCGTCATTGGAAATTATGCCTTTGGTTTAAAGCGTTGGCTTATATTTAGAGCTTGATGGCAACTTTTTTCTCTGTTTATCTTGCTTTCTCTACTGGGTAGAAAAGCTGAAGATGTGAACAAGAGTGGCACTCATTCCCCCAAAGCCACTGTTGCCACCACTACCATAATTCCTCAGCTCCAGTGAAAGGGTGGAACAGGAAGTTTGCTGCTTGTGTATTTTTTTTTTTATTTTATTTTGAGTTGGAGTCTCACTCCATTGCCTAGGTTGGAGGGCAGTGGCACACACATGGTCACCCCAGCGTCAACCTGCTGGGCTCCGGCGATCATTCCGCTTCAGCCTTCCAAGTATCCAGAACTACAGACGTGCGCTACCACACCCGGCTAATTTTTGATTTATTGTAGAGGCAGGTCTCGCCAAGTTGCCCAGGCTGGTCTCGAACGTGCAGGCTCAGGCAATCCACTTGCCTTGGCCTCCCAAAATGCTGGGATTACAGGCTGAGCCACCAAGCCCAGTCTGTTTGTGTATTTAAACAGATTTTTTAAAAAAGGCCTTTATGGTCAACTTAATTAAAAGTTGATATTCACGTATTTATTCTTTTTTAAAAAATTTATTTTTTTAATCAGGGTCTCATTCTGTCACCCAGGTTGGCATGCAATGGCACAATCACAGCTCACTGTACTCCTGGGCTCAGGCAATCTTTCCACCTCAGCCTCTCAAGCAGCTAGGACTCCAGGCATGCACCACCATGTCTGGTTTATTTTTTGTAGAGATGAGGTTTCACTATGTTGCCCAAGGTGGTCTCGAACTCCTGGACTCAAGTAATCCTCCTGCCTTGGCCTCTCAAAGTGCTGGGATTACAAGCATGAGCCACCAGACCCAGCTCAGGTATTTTTTTTTTTTTTTGAAGTTCTTTGTTCTCTTTTGGATCCTGTTTATCCCATAGGAATTTCTTAATTTACTAGACCCCTTTATTAGCAATCCCTACTAAATAGAACTTCATTGCCCTTCTGAAAAACTTAAAAACTCCCCAAACTGGCTCCGGTGAGATTTGTGATTCCATTTACTTAAGTCCAAATGCTTTTCAAGGTCTTGTAACTTTAATCAGTTTTTAGTAAATGAAGCTAGTTTTAAAATTGTTGGTAAAATAAAATAGAAATGTCCTCAAAATTATCAACATTGATTCAGACAGTTTTGCCTGGATCTACTGGTTAGCCAGATTTATGTTGTCTCTGCCAGATGTTTTAAGGTCATAAAACTTGCTTCCATGATACTTTTCATATTTACTTGGTTTATCTGTAAGCTAAACTTGTAAAATTTGGCTGCTGGGATCCCCTGTAACCCTACACACATCTTACTGTGAGCTAATATCTTTGTTTTTGAGAGTTGAATCTCTGGGATCTGAATAGGTGGCCATGGTGAGGACTGGAGATGTGCACACAGCACAGAGCAGAGCAAATCTCAATGTGATTCCATTCACCCTGGTCCAACTCTGCCTCCTGGCCATGCTGAGAGAGGTTGGATCTTCCAGGCATCATCTTCACAGTTCTGTCCTCTGTCTTGGGCACTGCACTTGGTGTGTAAATTCAGGTTGCAGACAAGCCCTGATCTTTATAGCCTGGCTACCACATGGGTACTTGGGACCCAGGATGACAGCAGGGACATATTGGGGAGAGTTCCTGTATCTAAAATCTCAGAGACCTTGGTTAAGACAAGCCTGGCTAATGCAGGGTTAGCCTAACTTTTCTTTTTCTTTCTTTTTTTGTTTGAGTTGTAGTCTCACTCTGTTGCCCAGGCCGGAGTGCAGTGGCACATTCACAGCCACTCCAGGGTTGACCTGCTGGGCTTTGGAGATCCTGCCACCTCAGTCTTCCAAGTAGCTGGAACTACAGGTGTGCACTACCATGCCTGGCTAATTTTTTTATTTATTGTAGAGACGAAGTCTCGCCAAGTTACCCAGGCTGGTCTTGAACCCACAGGCTCAGGCAATCCACTTGTCTCGGCTTCCCAAAGTGCTGGGATTACAGGCTGAGACACCAAGCCTGGCCACTTTTCTTTTTCCAATAAAAAAATAACTTAAATGGCTATATTTGTTTTCCATGAGCAATACAAATACAATTGTTGAGAATAAGTAAATTCGGTAAATGTAATTGGGATAAATCTTTATGAATAAATTTGTCATATTTTCAAAAATCTTTTTAGTAATTTAAAATCTCAAATCATATTATGTTTTAAATGAAGTAATAGGTAGTAATAAAAAGTCTGAGCCATTTCTAAATAGGTTAAAATACGGAAGCATTAATTATTAAGCACAAATTTAACTCTATTTACTTTGACATTTTATATGGTATACAGAAACTAAATAGATCTGTTAATAAACAAAAATTGAGGAAATTTATTTTTCTAAAAAGGTATGAAGATGTGTTTTTGTTGAGGAAAGAAATGAGTTTGTCTAGGTGGAGGTTACTTAAAGGTTGCTTCAGAATAAATGAATACAGTAAGAAATGATATGGATAAAACAAAATGGATACAAAAAGATGGGAAAAGAAAGAGAATTGAAAAAATTGTAAGCCGGGCTCGGTGGCTTAGCCTGTAATCCCGGGCCTTTGGGAGGCTGAGGTGAGTGGATCGGCCACTGCACTCCAGTCTGGGCGACAGAGTGAGACTCGAACTCAAAAAAAAAAAAAAGAAAGAAAGAAAGAAAAAAATGTAAGAGGATATAAAAGGTTTATGAAAATCTCACCTTGTGTGGTCAAAGCTGAGACTGGATAGATTTGTTTATCAGATTTTATTAAAATTAGCTTTAGTATTAAGAGTATACTGATTCAAAAGTAAAATTTCTTTTTCTTTTTTTGGAGCAGTGAAGTGAAGCTTTAATAGCCATTTTGTAAGAACAGGAGTCTGGTAGAAGGAACACCCCAGAGGGTTATAATAGGCGTATTTATGTCCTAATGTGCAAGTCCCTCCCTTGGTTACTCATTGGCCAAATAACCGAGGTTCCAGTCTCTCCCAGAGGACTCCTAGGCAATTCTCGTTCAAATAAGGCAAAGTATATGTTTCTGGGATTCTGATTGGATTTCAACATTTACTAAAGGAAGCCCGCCATTTTCCAAATATAGCCCACCCTTTTTTTTTTTTGAGTTGGAGTCTCACTCTGTCGCCCAGACTGGAGTGCAGTGGCCACTCCCGGCCACCGCAGCCTCGACCTGCTGGGCTCCGGCGATCCTTCCGCCTCAGCCTTCCAAGTAGCTGGAACTATAGGCGCGCGCTACCATGCCTGGCTAGTTTTTGATTTATTGTAGAGATGAGGTTTCCCCAAGTTGCCCATGCGGGTCTCGAACCCACGGGCTCAGGCAATCCACTCACCTCAGCCTCCCAAAGGCGCGGGATTACAGGCTGAGCCACCGAGCCCGGCTTGCCCACCCTTTCTTAAACAAAGAAAGCCAGTCAAAAGAAGCCCACCCTTTCTTAAAGAAAGTCCACCAAAGGAAGTTGTACCAAGAAATGGAGTGGAAATCACCATTTTGAAAATTAATCAGCATTTTGTTCTCTACCGAAGGGATTTGTCCACCCAACAGCAAAGGCAGACTCCCCAGTCAACTCCAGTGGGCTCCAAGCTGCCACACACAAAATGGTGATCAGTACAAGAAGTCATGAAGACATGGCAAGTGCCAAGACCAAAAAGCTGTTTTTCTTTTTTTTGAGTTGAAGTCTCACTCTGTTGCCCAGGCCTTCCAAATAGCTGGAACTACAGGCATGTGCCACCATGCCCAGCTAATTTTTTGGTTTATTGTAGAAATGAATTCTTGCCAAACTGCCCAGGCTGGTCTCGAACCGCTGGGCTCAGGCAATCCTCTTGCCTTCGCCTCCCAAAGTGCTGGTATTATAGGCATGAGCCACCACACCTGGCCTTGTTTTTTTTGTTGTTTAAACAATATTTTCTTATGGTCTTGATAAGCGTGAATACAAGATTATGTCAATCACTATTCTTGCTAAACTTGTGTAAATAATCAGGCCAAAGACTAAAATTATTTTGCAAACAAATTATTCTTACTGTGTGATTATCATTGTTAGAAATGGGGAGATTGGGGACAAAAATTGTGTTTCAGAAGAAAACCTACACTACACTCATTATTAGATTTTAACTCCTGGCTTGAAATTTTATCCTTTACCTGAAGTTTGAACTGGATTTGAATTTCTTATCTTTTCCTCCAATACCTGGCTGTGAGTCTCCAGACTAAAGTTTCTAACTTTTCCCCCCATTTTTTGTGACTTGAAATCACTTAAAATTGAAACTGCCTTTCTCCTGAGACTGAAGTTAGTTGGCTTGGCTTTCAAAAAAAAATTATGCAACAGTTTATATTTGGTCAAACTTGGTACATGCAAACTGCAAACCAGAGAAATGTCAGATTGCCATTAATCTTCTCAAACTGACTGCCTTCCAGACTCTAAAGAAAATAGCTTATAGACTACTCTAAACATTAATCTTGTTTTTCTTCTGTTCCCATAGAAATGCCTCTTATTAGAGATCTATTTGCTTGCATCATATATAAGGCCTAGCTTTGAGATTCCCTTCTGTAATGCCATCTTCTAGAATAAAACACAACTGTTTAATTGGACTGGTCTATTCCCAGGCATGGGAGATTGATTGAATGGGATCTTCTACCACTCCACTAGCTACTAACTCGATTTTTCTCTCCCCAGCGACCAACTCAACTTTTGATATATGACACTTCTAGGAAAGTTTTAGACAGGGATATGCTGAGGTTCAGAAAATGATACCCCAGGATATGGTGCTGTGACATACTGGATAGAGAAGTAGCCTCAAGTTTTCTCTACATCCCTGACCACAGCCCTCTGCCCCTCGCAAATCATAGGATAAAGCTATTCTTTGATATTCCGTAATCTGAATAAAGACTGGGCCCAGCAAGGAGAACACAATTGTCCTCCATTCTCTCCCTAATACCTCATTATCAAGACGAAGAAGAAAAGAAGACTGATGGATGCAGTCATGCCTGGATGGACTTTTTCACGAGCTAACATCAGCCTCTTGGACTCATTGATATTCCAAAGATGATCATTTGCAAGTTAATTTCTGGGTTCCGTTCTATTCATTCTTCCTAATACTCATTTACTGCCCTCAAAAAAATGCCACATTTCCCCTATCTCTTCTTCCCTTATGAAGAAAGGTGTAGAAGCAACTGGGCTTTGTTAGGTTGGTGGGTAATCATTCTTCTGTGATTCTCCCTTGTCATACATGTTAAAATAAATTTGTATGCCTTTTTTCTCCTATTAATCTGCCTTATGTCAGTTCATTTTCAGCAAACCTTCAGAGGGTGAAGGAGAAAAGTTTCCCTCTTTACCCCTACACATTCAAACAAGTGGATGGTCTGCACCCAAGTTGTTTGCAGCTTAGAAATTGCTTTTCTGGCGTCTGCCAAGTTCTCTGAGCCTTTCTTTTTCTTCTTCGTTTTCTTTTTTATTGCTTTGTTTTCTTTAGTTTGGGCCTCAGGTGCAGAATGCTAAATTACTCATACTCCTGCTCAATTCAGGGCATTTTCCAGTCCTTGCATGGACCGTTCTTGCTTTTATATTTCTGTTTTTTTCTTTTGTCCTCATTTCCTGTTCTCCCCTCAAAATCGGCAACTGTGTTACTGTGTTTGATGGGCAGCTTGTTTTTGTATGTGTTTTTATGAAGCATATATACTTTGTGTAAGTGCTTTTTCAAAAAAATTTATGAAGTGCTATTGGCTAGTCTCATTTTTTTCCCCCACTAAGCATCATGTTTCTAAAGACCCATCGAGGTGGCTCTGTGTACATCTAATTCATTACTTCCAGCTGTTGCTTAATATACCATTGTGTGGATGCACGTCATGTTCCCATCCATTCTATCTGTGGTGGCTGTAAGCACTGACTCAACTGCAGGTACACAAACATCATTGCCATGAGCATCTTTGCTCCCTTAATTGTCTTTGTGATAATCTCTCTGGGCTTCTACCCAGGAGCGGGATAAGCTGGATCACAGAGTGTGCATTTGCTTCATTTGACCCCAAACTACCAGATTACTCTCCCGAAAAGCTACCCCATGTCCTAATCCCCCCAGAAGCAAATCTCCACTAACACTGACTGGCATTATCTAGCTTTCTAATTGCTGTTAATGCACTCAGTATGAAGTGGAATCTTTTGGTTGTTTTAACTTACATGTCTCTAATTACTATGGGTTTGAGCATCTCCTCATGTGTTTGTTATCCTTTTAAATTTTTCTTAATTGCCTTTTCATATTCTTCATTAATTTTTCTTTTCTTTTCTTGGAGTCAGAGTCTCACTCTGTCTCATAGAGTGGAGTGCAGTGGCAGCCTCAACCTGCTGGGCTCAATCAATCCTGCCTCAGCCTTCCAGGTAGCTGGAACTACAGGTGTAGTTTACTGTAGGGACAAGGTGTTGCCATGTTGCCCAGGCTGGTGTCAAACTGGACTCAGGCAATCCTCTAGCCTCAGCCTCCCAAAGTGCTGAGATTATAGGGGTGAACCACCATGCCTGGCCTTTATCACTGATTTTTCAATCAGGACTTCTTTCTTTTGCTTTCCAGAGTTGCTGGAGTTCCTTGTTTTTGTTTTTTTTTTGAGTTGGAGTCTCACTCTGTCACCCAGACTGGAGTGCAGTGGCTGCTCCTGGTCGCCGCAGCCTCGACCTGCTGGTCTCCGGCGATCCTTCTGCCTCAGCCTTCCAAGTAGCTGGAACTACAGGTGCACACTACCACGCCTGGCTAATTTTTGATTTATTGTAGAGATGAGGTCTCGCCAAGTTGGCCAGGTGGGTCTCGAACCCGCGGGCTCAGGCAATCCACTCACCTCAGCCTCCCAAAGTGTGGGATTACAGGCTGAGCCACCGAGCTCGGCTTGGAGTCCCTTGTTTAATCTAGATATCAGTCCCTTGTTGGCTTTACATATTGCACGTTATCTTTTCCTAACCTGTTAATTTTGTCCATAGTGTCCTTTGTTGACTAGGAATCCTTTATTTTCATGTAATTGAATCCACCAAAATTTTTTGCTTTATGGCTTGTATTGTACTTTTGGCCTTTCTTTCTTTCTTTCTTTTTTTGAGTTAGAATCTCACTCTGTCACCCAGGCTGGAGTGCAGTGGCACACTCACGGCCACCGCAGCCTCAACCTGCTAGGCTCAGGCGATCCTTCTGCCTCAGCCTTCCAAGTAGCTGAAACTTTGATAAGGTGATCTCATTTCTGGTAACCTTTTTGAGTTTTACTATTAGCTATAATAGGTCTTTTTGTTTTGTTTTTCTATGTAGATGGTAGGCTGGTCTTGAACCCGCAGTCTCAGGCAATCCACTCGCCTCGGTCTCCCAAAGTGCTGGGATGACAGGTTGAGCCACTGGGCCCGGCCTCAAAGTTTTTTTTTTTATAGAGGTTTTGTGAATTCTTTAAGTTAATACCCAGATAGCTCATAGTTCTGTGCATGGTCTTTGATTTTTATTATTTTTTTCTGGTTGGTCATTGCAGGTGTACAGCATGATTGTCACCTTCAGTCTTATTGACATTTGGGGCTAGATAAATCTTTGTTTGGAAGAGAAAGTTGCTGTAGGATGTTTAGTGGCATTCTTGGTTTATATTGGTACCCAAAACCTACAGCAAGCATTTTTATTTTATTTTTTTGAGTTGGAGTCTCACTCCATTTCCAGGCTGGAGTGCAGTGGCACACTCATGGCCACCCCAGCTGGTTTCTGGCAATTCTTCCAAGTAGCCAGAACTACAGGCACACGCTACCACACCTGGCTCATTTTTTGTACTTACTGTAGAGATGAGGTCTCGCCAAGTAACCTGAGCTGGTCTAGAACCTGTGGGCTCAGGCAATCCATACACCTTGGCCTCTCAAAGTGCTGGGATTATAGGCTGAGCCACTGAACCCGGCAAGCATTTTTCTTATGGAGAAATTGTAGGCATATTCCCTGTAGGATTGGAAACAAGACAAAAATACACATTATTGCTACTGTTTGACTTACTACTAGAGATCTTAACCAATGCTGTAAGAAAATATTTTTTAAAAAGAAAAAAAAATATTTCGCTAGTAGCACCCCAAACCCAGTTATGACAAAATGTCTTCAGATGCTAAATGTTCCTGTAGGATTGACAGATAAAATACAGGACACACGGTATTTTGTCCCAAATATTGCATGGGACAAACTCGTAACCTTGTTTAACTCAAATTCAAACTTCACTAGGCATTATGTTTTTATTTACTAAACTTGCTAACTCTACCTGAGGTGCAAAATCACTCCAGACAGAGAACTGCTGGTGTAGAGAAATGTTAGAAACTTTGATAAGTTGATCTCATTTCTGGTAACCTTTTTGAGTTTTACTATTAGCTATAATAGATCTTTTTGTTCTGTTTTTCTATGTAGATGATCATATTGTCTAAATAATGGCAGTTTTATCTCTTCCTTTCGATAATATTTAGTTTGCTAAGATTGCTAATTATAAAATCTTAAATAGCTATTGAATTTTATTAAATGGTTTTTCTGCACCTATTGAAATAAATGCATATTTTTCCTTATTTACTCTTTACTGTGATGAGTAACATTGATACATTCTTTAGTAAATATTCCTTATATTGCTGGGATAAACCATATCTGATTTTTAGTACATTGTTGGATTTTTCCATTCAATTGATATTTTATTTGGTATTTTTGCAGCCTTATTCGTAAGTGAAATGAGTCTGTCATTTTTTTTTTGTATTGGCTCAATCCAGTTTTGAATCAATATTGCATTAACTTCATAACAAAGGCTGAGCAGTTTTCTCTCTTTTTTCATTAACTAGAATAATTTGTGATGAGATGAAGATTATCTATCTCTTGAAAGTTGGGTGGAACACATTTGTAAAACTGCTGGGTTTGGAGCTTTTGGAAAAGGAGCTATGATTACCATTTCAATTTCTCTGATGGATGTTGGTCTATTCAAATAGTTTCTATTTTGGCATTTCATTTTTTCCCAGAAACTTATCAGTAATGTCTAGATTTTCATATTGCTTAGCATACTGTTATACATGATACTGTAAAAGCTTTTATAGCCGGGCGTGGTGGCTCATGCCTGTAATCCCAGCACTTTGGGAGGTGGAGGTGAGAGGATTGTCTGAGCCCATGGGTTCGAGACCAGCCTGGGCAACTTGGCTCATCTCCACAATAAATCAAAAAATTAGCCAGGTGTGGTGGCACAGGCCTGTAGTTCAGCTACTTGGAAGGCTAAGGCGGAAGGATCACCTGAGCCCAGCAGGACCAGGCTGTGGTGGCTGTGAGCGAGCCACTGCACTACAGTCTGGGTGACAGAGTGAGACTCGACTCAAAACAAAACAAACCAAACCAAAACTTTTATTTTAGATTGTTTCAAACACACAAAAATAGATTAATGAACCTCTGGTGCATCAGTAGTTTTCAACTCATGGCCACCCTGTTTCATCATAGTTCTACTCACATCCCCTCATGATACTTTGAAGCAAATCTCATGACACATGACGATGCTCCTGCAGGAATCTTCAAAAGACAAGGACTCTCTTTTTCAACTTTTCACAGTGCCATTACCTCCTCCCCCAGATAATAATTTCTCAACATCAAGAAACTCCCAATTAGTGTTTAAACTTCCAGTTATCTCACAATTGTCTTGGTGGGGAGGGAGTGGATTTGTCATTTAAATCAGAATCCAAATAATCTACACATTGTACTTGGATAATGTCTTTTTATCTTTCATAACCTCTGTTTCTCTCCAGCTCTGTTTTTTTCCTACAGTTTCCTGTGATTATATATCTCTAGTTTGACACATTTCCCCTGTCCTCTGTATTCCTGCAAATTGGTAGTTAAATCTCAACTCTTGATGAGATTTAGGTTTGATATTTTGACAAGGATACCTCAAAAGGATTATTGTTATTATGTCATTCTTTCATCTTTATTATATCTGTAATTGCTTTTCCGCCTTTTTTTTTTTTTTGAGTTGGAGTCTCACTCTGTTGCCCAGACTGGAGTTCAGTGGCCACTCCCGGCCACCGCAACCTCCACCTGCTGGGCTCCGGCGATCCTTCTGCCTCAGCCTTCCAAGTGGCTGGAACTACAGGTGTGCGTGACCATGCCCAGCTAATTTTTGATTTATTGTAGAGATGAGGTCTTGCCAAGTTGCCCAGGCGGGTCTTAAACCCACGGGCTCAGGCAATCCACTCACCTCAGCCTCCCAAGGCATGGGATTGCAGGCTGAGCCACGAGCCCGGCTTGCCTTTTTTTGTATACTTTATCTATTTGCAATTTCATTTTCTCACTGCTTTTCTTGATCAGTCTTTCCAGAATTTTATTACATTAATCATTTCAAAGAATCAGCTTTTGATTTAGTCCTTTTTTTCTGCTTTATCCTTCTCCATTTCGTTGATTTTCACCCCTGTTTGTTTATTTTTCATGTTTCTCAGATTTGTTCTATTGTTCTTGTTCCAACTTCTTGAATTAACCATTTAACCTGTGTTTGAAGTTGTAAATTCCCCTCTATCTGTTGCTTTAAGTCTCACAAATTTTGAAGCATTGCTGTGCCAAGTACTTAATATGTTTCTATAGGTTTCCTTTTTTTTTAACCTTTAATGTATATATGTTTGTATGTATGTATGTATGTATGTATGTTTTGAGTTGGGGTTTCACTCTATCACCCAGGCTGCGGAGCAGTGACTGATCATGGCTCATTGCAGCCTTGACCGCGTGGGCTCAGGTGATCCTTCCACCTGAGCCTCCTGAGTAGCTGGGACTATAGGTGCATGTCACCACACCCAGCTAATTTTTAAATTGTTTTGTAGACACGAACTCTTGCTATGTTGCCTAGGTTTGTCTTGAACTTCTGAGTTCAAATAATCTCACCTGCCTTGGCTTCCCAAAGTGGGATTACAGTCAAGAGCCACTGCACCAGGCCCCCTCCTCCCTTTTTTTCCTTTTAAAATTTAATATTCTCTTACTTAGGTTCCAGTAATATGTTTTATAAACTATTCTTTTTTATTCATTTATACTTTTTTGTCATTTTGGACTAACAAACATAATCTGTATGATGCTGATTCTTTGGAATTATCAAGTAGTCCTTTGTGGCCTGGTCTATGAACAATGTTGTAACCCTTGTATATGTGCTTGAAAACCATTTTTTTCTGGTGTTTGGCAAAAAATTAGACAAAGAGAAAGGAGAGAGACAAGCACAGAGGCAGAGTTACTGTGGATATATTCCAGATCATTAATAGAAGTTATTTCTGGGCTTCTTGATGAGGGAGTTACAGGTGACCTTTGTTTTCTTCTTGGACAGCAGTCATCTCTACCTGACTATGTTTCCAAATATTTCTGAAAACAACATCAGAGATTCCACGTGCCACTCACAGCCCCGAAAGAGCAATGGTATGGACAAGGGGTCACATTTGGTGACTCACCCACCCTTCTGGGCCCGCTGTCTTGCTCTGTCAAATGAGATTAAAACACCCATCTGCTGCTGGCATGGTTACCTGGAAATCCTGTGGCCATGGGATGTGATCCAGGCTCTCAGGTGCCAGCATTGTAGGGGATCTCACAAGCCTGGCCCTGGAGGGAATGCAAAAGTCCACCCATGGGTGGGGGTGGGGAAGGCTTAGGGCATGGGGGGTGGGGTGAATGAGGTCTTTCTCACTGCATTATCAGGAGATGCTGTGGCCTTTTCCCTTGTTTCACTTAACGATAAACCCAGTTCTTTCTTCCATCATACTCTGTTTTTTTAGGCTGCAAGTCCATTTTTAGGGAAAGCAGACAAGAAATGTGCCAATCAGAGCTTTGAAACAAACAGGAGTCCGTATCCTTGGCCGTCCCTGGACTTCAGACCCTCTGAGGGACAAACATGTGCTCTGTTTTATTAAATATTTCCCTACTTAATAAGCAGCAGGAAGTACCAGACCCATTTGCAGCTGCTTGCTGACTCTGGGACAGGGAATAGTGTAGCACTGGGCCTCCTGGCATGTCTCTCTTTTCTGATTGCTGGGTTGTGCCAGGAATATCCTCCAAATCTACCAACCAGCTCCACCTTCTATAAGGGCAGAATTCTACTTCTGACAGAACCAGCTGCTTCCTTGGCAGCTTTCTACACAGTTCTAAGCCCCAGATGTTGCCCTAAGGCCATTCTCCTGTGCTCCATAGAAAGAAAATAGTGGGAAGATGGTTTATGCATGGGTATGATTCAGTTTACATACATTATGCATGAAGTGAGTATGAGCTTGCAGCACAAACACTTGGCTGCAAGAAACACTTGGCTGCAGATACTGAAACCAGATTAAGGCTAGTTCTGAGCCCTCCTCATCAGGGGATCAGATGTTTTATGTCAGGCATTTCCCAGGATGGAGCGAGAGTCCCTGGGGGATGACACAGGCCAGAGTCACCTGAGAAAGAATCACAGCCCGTTGTGTTCCCCTGGTTTCCGAGCCCAGGTGGCCTCTTGGAGGGTTCCTGGTGCTAATCAGTTTGCCTGCGCGCCAATATCTCCGGCACCTTGCACCTGACGCTGGCCCAGACGCTGCCCCCGGAGGCGACACTGGACAATGCATTTTTGGAATGTCCACACCAGTGATTATCAGTAGCTCTCCCTCAGACGCGCCCTCGTGTGGTCGCAATTGGGAGCCGTCTCCTCGGCATTATCCCCGCCCTAAAACTCCCTTGGATTCCCCCGAAAGCCAGGAGACTGCTCCAGCACTGGCTGGATATTTTTCGTCAAGATTTCCTCAACCAGCAGATTTGTTTAACATCGTGTGTGTTCTTTTCTGTTTCCTAAGGTATAGACAACGTTGCAAGGGAGGAGGAGGAAGGGGAGGAGGGGAAGTTGCTAAGAAACCTTGTCCACCCCGAGGATGGTCTTGGGGGAAGCAGAGGTGAGGGTGGTGAGGTGTGGTGGTGAGGCGTGGGGAGGAGAAGAGGACTTCGTCTGGGGAGTGTATTTAGGGCGCTGTCCACACCCACCTGACTCCTGTCACCTCCAGTGCCTTTGGGTCCCCATCGTGCTCTACTCTGCTGCTGATGGTCTAAAAAAGATGGCTAGACTTCCCAGGGAAAGTGGTACAGAAAGGCCTTTTTGATCAACTGAAAACAGAGCAGAAACCTGAGAGAAGAGGGAGAATCATGTGACTACACGGGAGAAGGGCTTTCCAGGCAGAGAAAACAGCAAGGGCTTCTGAGGAGCAGAAGAGACCTGAGTGACAGGGCAGAATGGGCACATGGGAGCGTGGAGAAGACAGATATGAAGGGAATTGCAAGGCAGATCTTGCAAGGCCTTACAAACCGTCGGAAGACTTTCTGTTTTTGCTCCAAGTGAAATGAGAAGCCACTGGATGTGGTTTTGAGCAAAACAGTGCCAAGATCTAAGTTATGTTTTTAAAAAGAGCATATTGGGCCGGGCGTGGTGGCACACCTGTAATCCCAGCACTTTGGGAGGTGTAAAAGAGAATTGCCAGAGTCCAGGGATTTGAGACCACCCTGGGCAATTTGGCAAGACCTCAACTCTACAAAAAAAAAAAAACTCAGTCAGGCATGGTGGCTCACACCTGTAGCTCCAGCTGCTTGGAAGGCAGAGGTGGAAGGATTGTCTGAGCCCGGCAGATTGAGGCTGTGGTGGCCATGAATGTGCCACTGTACTCCAGGCTAGGTGACAGAGTGAGACTCCAACTCAAAAACAAAGAAAGAAAGAAAGAAAAAAAGAGTATATTAGCTGCCATATGGGCGATAGGCAGACACAGAAAAATAAATCGGTTATAAGACTATTGTGATAAACCAGGTGAGAGATGGTAGACCAGGGAGATGGCCGTGTCAACAGTCGGAAGTGGGCAGAGTCTGGATGTATTTTGAAGATGACGTCCGCAGGCCGGGCTCAGTAGCTCAACCTGTAATCCCAGCACTTTGGAAGGCTGAGGCGAATGAATTGCCTGAGCCCACAGGTTTGAGAGCAGCCCAGGCGATTTGGCAAGACCTCGTCTCTCCAGTAAATCAAACATTAGGGTCCTGGCCAAAGGACTAAATAGCCAACCAGAAGGGGCTCCCACTTGCTAAAAATGGGATAATGTGAACATCAATAAGGATAAAACGTCAGTGGACTGAAACATCAAATGGCTTTAAGTCTATGAATGTATGATGATACTAAAATTAGTTTCTTAATGGGTCTCTTTTGGAGAATGATGGGGACCAATTTATTATTTTGAAAACTGGTTCGTGATAGAGGGAAAGAACAAGTGTTTATTCTGCCTCTCCTCTGCAAACTGTACCTCAGGGTGACCAAATAGTAGGTGAGAGGACATGTATCTGTGTAGAAATATTCCAGTTACTGACTGAAGAAGAATGATGGGTTTCGAATGTCGCTTGGCAACCCTAATGAGGTATGACAACAAGAAAGAAAAGCCAACAGCGTGTGTCTCCTGATGGGGGACCACACTACCACCCCTAGATCCAAACGGCAATCTGAGGATAATAGCAAGGAGGGTGGGACGTCACACTATACCACAGCGTGCATTTAGCAAAATCCAAAGGGAGGAAAACTCTCCAGGACCAATGACTTGACTTTATCACATAGATTGAAAAGAAAACAAAAGAGAGAGAAAGAGGACAAATTAAAAGAGGCATAAAAGGCACATCACAAATCACACTAGGGGGGCTCTATATGGGTTCTGGCTCAAGCTTACAAAAAAAATCACGAGACAATTGTAAGTTTGAACACTGACTGGCTGTTAGATGACATTAAGGGATTGTTATTTTGTTATGAGTGTAGCAATGGTATGATAATTATGTTTAAAAACGAGGCTTTCTCTTTTAGAGATGCACACCAAAATATACACAGATAAAATGATTCCATAGCTATGTCTAGGATTGGCTTCAAAATAGTTCGGGGTAAGGGGAAAAGAAACAAGATTGGCCATGAGTTCGTAGTGGTTGAACCTGTGTGATGGCTGTGTGGGGATTTGCTATACCAGTCTGATTTTTTTACTTTTGTGGATGTGAGAAATCTCCCATTATAAATAAGTGAAAAAAGATAAAAAGGAAAAAGAAGAAAATGAAAGGAGGAAGGAGGAAGGACGGAACATGGAAGGAAGAACGAAAATAAAGAGAGGTAGAAGGGAAGGAGGGAAGGAGGAAGGAAAGTAAGGAGAAACATTCGTTCCTTGGTATATTACCTTTGTGATGTGAATCTGATGTCCACACAGAGATATTGCATAGGTGGTTGGGAGGGGGGTGCTGAAGTTCAGGAGAGCATTAAGGTAGAGACAAAAATTAAGGGGTCTTAAATTTATAAAAGTATTCAAATCATGGAACTGGATGAGATCACCTTAAAAATGAGTGTAAGACTCACAAACAGACCCTGAACATTTACCATAATACTATAAGAAAGGGATTGGCAGTAGTGGGAACAGCCGGGGGTGGGGGGGGAGTGGACATACACAACACCAACAAGGGTACCTGATCTCAAACCAGGCAAAGTGGGGACCAAAAGGGAGACCCAAACGTTACCTGTATGGTGATCACTTGCATACCTAATTCTGAATTGTATCCTACATCCTTAAAATTAAAAAAAATAAAAATACACTACATTTTCCTAAAAAAAAAAAAAAAAAAAAGAAATAAACTGAAAATTAAAAAAAAATGAGTGTAAGAGAAAAGAGAAACTTTTTTTTTTTTTTTTAGTTGGAGTGCAGGGGCACACTCACAGCCACCACAGCCTTGACTTGTTAGGCTCAAGGATCCTTCTGCCACAGCCTTCCAGACAGCTGGAACTACAGGTGCGCACTACCACACCAGACTAATTTTTGATTTATTGTAGAGATGAGGTCTCGCCAAATTGCCCAGGCTATTCTTGAACCCGTGGGCTGGCTCAGGCAGTCCTCTCACCTTGGCCTCCCAATGTGCTGGGATTACGGGCTTGAGTCACCATGCCTGGTTGAAAAGAGAAGTTTTGACTCCCTCCCCTAACTTGGGGAGGTGAATGTCTCCTCTCTCTCTTTCTCTGTCTCTCTCTAATTTACTTTCTAAATAAACTATATTTTTCCAATCTAAAAAAAGAGAGAAAAGAATCATTATAGATGACATCTTGAGGATTTCCAAAATTGAGAGGTCAGGAAGAGGAGGCAGAAAGGGGGCCATGTAGATGTAGCCAAGACAGGAGGGAGAGAAGGGAGGGGTGTCCTGGGGACCAATGCGTGGGACAGTGTATTATCAAGGAGGGGGCTTGTCACCTGTGTCAAATGCTGCGGAGGGTCAGGTGGATACGGCTGAGAGTTGATCCTAGCATTTGGCAGGGGGGTGGGCACGGGTGACCCGGACCAGAGAGGTTTGGGGGAGTTAGTGTGGAGAAACCCAAGTGGTGAGGATTCTGAAAGGCAGAGAAGGAGACAGAGGCCATGAACATGATTGGATCTTTAGAGGAGTTTGGAACAAAGACCAGCAGAGAAATGAAATAAAGCTGTGAGTGGAATGTGACGCCAACAGGCTTTTTGTTGTTCTTGTTGTTGCTTTTTATTTTTTGTTTTTTAAGATGGACAGAGTTGTAGCATGCTTTTTCTGATGGGAATTATGATCTGGGGGAGAGAGACAGAGAGACTGAGAAGGAGACAGTGAGAAAAAGGGAGGGAGAGGAAGATTGAGAGAGAAATAAAGAGAGAAAAAGAAAGAGAAGGAGAGAAGAAGCAAGACAGAGAGAAAGATTGAGACAGGAAGGGAGAAATTGAGAGGGGAGAGAGGGAAAGAGATTGGAGGGAGGGAGAGAGAGATTGAGAGAGACAGGGAGGGAGGGAAAGAGAGAGAGGGAGGGAGAGAAAAAGAAAAAGAAAAAGAGGTAGACTGAGAGAGAATGATGATGTGGGAGGGCAATTTCTAGCTGAATGTCCTGGACTATCCAGTGGTCCTGATACAGGTCAACTCCAACGCATTTGGTGTCGTGTCACACATAGTTCACTGTCAGAGCCTTGAAAGCAGCACCCTGGAACCTCCTTAAAGTGCTAATGTCATCTTGGTGCTCATGTGGCCATGGCCTCTGGGGGTGGGGCTCAGGGATCAGCACAGGCTGCCTTGTGAGATCCTGTGCCAGCCCAGGCCGAACTCATCTGGAGCTGCTTTCTTGAGCAACTTGTGCATGTTCTTAGCAAATTCCTTACCTTCCACTCACTGGGTGGCACTGAGGAGTAATGGATGACTTCCAGTTCCAACAGGAGTGTGCCCACTGTCCCTAGCACAATCCTGGTAGCTCTCGCTGTGCCTCCTTGTCGCTGCTGCCCACCGAGGACAAATGATGAGGTAAGGCCAGACCACATGGACTTCACCCTGGGGAAGAGCCAGTGGTTGATACCGGGGTCTGCGCTGAGGCCAGGCTCTGTGGGGGCAGGAAGTCGAGATGTCCCTTCTGGGTCTGAGGATGAGGCTGGGCTGGGAGCTGGGATGGAGTGGCTGGAGAGCGCTGGCCCCTGTGGTGGCTGGATCAACCCACCCCCTTCCCCATAAACATCTCCCTGCATGAGTCTCATTTCATCTCCATTGTGTTAGCAAGAAAAGCCTGGTAGACCGATCACACCAATCACAGGGATCAGTGCTGATGAAGTCAGCCTCCCTGGGTGTTTGCACGTGGCTTCTCTAACCACAGGTGGCTTCTTCAGCACACAGGAGGGAGGTGGCCACTGTCCCTAGCCATGTCCCACAGGGAGGGCCCCCCATGTGAAGCATGGAGCAGTCACTCCCATTTACCATACCCTGTTGCTGGCCTTGGTTTAGGGTAGTCAGGCAGCTCTCCATTTCCCCCGAGCAATCTCACCCTACAACAGCCTTTTTTTTTTTTTTTTTGAGTTGGAGTCTCACTCTGTCGCCCAGACTGGAGTGCAGTGGCACACTCCCGGCTACCTGCTGGGCTCCGGTGATCCTTCTGCCTCAGCCTTCCAAGTAGCTGAAACTACAGGCGCACGATACCACGCCTGGCTAACTTTTTTGATTTATTGTAGAGATGAGGTCTCGCCAAGTTTGCCCAAGCGGGTCTCGAACCCGTGGGCTCAGCAATCCACTCACCTCAGCCTCCCAAAGCATGGGATTACAGGCTGAGCCACCGAGTCTGGCTACAACAGCCTTTTGAGACGCCCCATGGCACATGAGGAATTGCTCTGAGTGGAAGGTCCAGAGATCTACCATATATTTCAAGTTCTTCCCCAGCTAGCTCTGGGCCTCACTTCAAGTTCAAATTTTGATTTTGTTTTTTTTTTTAGTTGAAGTGTCACTCTGTCACCTAGGCTGGAGTGCGGTGACATTCTCACAGCCACCCCAGTGTCAACCTGCAGGGCTCAGGCGATCTTTCCACCTCAGTTTTCCAAGTAGCCAGAACTACAGGTGCACCCTACCACGCCTGGCTATTTTTTGATATATTGTAGAGACAAGATCTCACCAAGTTGCCCAGGCTGGTCTTGAATCCCTGGGCTCAGGCAATTCTCTTGCCTTGGCCTCCCAAAGTGCTAGGATTACAGGCTTGACTCACCACACCCAGCCTAAATCCAACATTTTAATGTACTAGGGTTGGAGATGCAGTAGTGACAATTTCAATTGACAATACAATTTCTTTCTGTATAAAAATGGATTCTAGTTGGGGGAAACAGATTTTTTTCTTTTTTTGAGTCAATGTCTCATTCTGTCACCCAGGCTGGAATGCAGTGGCACAATCACAGTTCACTGCAGCCTTGACCTCCTGGGCTTGGGTGATCCTTCTGTCTCAGCCTCCCAAGTAGCTGAGACTTCAGGAATGTGCTACCATACCTAGCTAATTTTTTTTTTTGGTGGAGATGAGGTTTCACTGTGTTGCCTAGGCTTGTCTTGAACTCCTGGGCTCAAGTGATCCTCCTGCATTGACCACCCCCAATAGTGCTGGGATTACAGGCATGAGTCACTGTGCCCAACTGGAAACAGATATTGAACAAATTAAGCCAAATATATAATATGCCAGGCGGTGACAAGGTCTGTGAAGAGAAGTAAAGCAGATTGAGGGGCGGTGGTGGGGTGTAGGTGGTATGTGTGCACGTGTATCTATACAACTTTCCATCAGGTGCTCAGGAAAGGCCGTGACGAAGAGGAAAGACTTTAAGGAGAATGGCACATGGTTACATGGGAGGACATTCCAGGCAGAAGGAACAGCAAGTGCAAAGTCCTTGAGACTGTTCTTGGTATCCCAGGAACAATAGGGGCCCAGTGCTGCTGGACTAAAGTGACCGAAGGAGAAGCTAGGAGGAGATTAGCTTCCACAAGTGGTGACAGGTGGGGAGGTTATCTAACCTTATGTCACTGGCTTTCATAGTCACGTGGGAAACATCGGGAATGATTCAGTAGAAAGACGTTGGTGCTTTGGAGGAGACGTCATATTCCGGATAATTTTGGAAAGTCAGACGAAGTTTGCTGCAGGAGGAGAAAGTGAGAGGAGGTGAGCATGAGGTAGTTGTCATTAGAGCGGTTCCCGAACATTTTGGCTGTTTTCTGGGCAAAGAGTAGGTTTGCGTTTCTCACCCTCCTTTGAGTTAGGTGTGGCTAAGTCTTGCTTTGGACAACAAAAAGTGAGCAGAAGAGGTGCATGTGGCTTCTAGGCAGAAGCATTCAATGGCAAATGCAAGACTCTGCAACATGCCCCTCCCCTCTCAAAGCACATGACATTTTGTCAGGATGGAGCTTCCATCAGCTTGAGTCCCCCAAGAGAACCTGGTGGGGAGAGCCTCTTACCAACTCAGCTTGCACACGAACAAAAATATAAATGCGTATTAAGATCCTGAGATCTAGGGGTTCTTTGTTACTGCAGCGCCACCCAATTTAGATCAACGAATACAGACAGCAGGATGAAAAGGTTTGTTCTGAGCAACTGGAAGATTGGGGTTTTCATTTCTTGAGATGTGGAAGGGTGTGGGGGCAACCGGTTTGGGGGAAGGATTGGGGATTTGATTTTAGGGCACGCTAAGGTTGAACACATTAGGCACCCAAGCTTAGATGTTGAGTCAGCAGCTGAATGCATGGTCTGAAGTTCAGGGGAGGGTGAGGCTGGAAATGCACAAGGAGGGGGGTGGTTTACAGGCATGGGACCAGGTGGGATCACTAGGAAGAGAATGTCAATAGAGAAGAATGTAGTAGTCTTGGGCACTCAAGTAAAAAGACTCAGCTGTGGGAAGGATGCTGACGGGTCGCCAAAGATGAGAACTCTCGACTGACCCTTGGATTTGCAACATGGAGTGATCAGTGACCTTGAGAACAATTGTGGCAGAGTGGTGGGAGTGAAACTGATTGAAGTGCATTCAAGAAAGGAGAGAGGAGATAAAAGTGGAGTCTGAGTCTAAATAATTCTTTTGAAGAGAGTTAATGTAATAGAATGTTGGGGGTGGGAGACTGGGGGTCAAGAACATTAAAAAAATTTTTTTTGGTTATTTTAAGATAGGAAAAATTATAGTGCCTTGTCAGCAGAAAGACAAAAAAATTTGTTTACGTATGTGAGAGAGGGACCCACTGACGAAGCCATGTCCTTCATAGGATCCCATGCACAGCGGGGGTCTGCCCAGGAATACACAGCACTGGTCCTTGTTAGCGCCCAAGGCAGAATTATGAGTGCACACACACATGGTTTGATGTGGTACTTGGGGGAGGAGTGGAATAGGGAGTCATTCTAGGGAGTCAGATTCTTCTCAGGTCTAAACATTCATTTTTATCAAAAGCAAACTTTTCATTATAATCTTGTCTTCAGCTCTTCCTTTTCTTTGCCTTGCAGATCGAGGTAGTCATCGGGCACTGTTGATCTCACCCACGAAGTGGGTCTCATCTCTTGTGTTCACCCACACCTGACTGAGGCAGTTCCCTCAGCTCGGTCCTGACTTTGAATCTAGCTTGAGTAGATACTGCCCCGAATGCGCCCGACCTTGTTTGAAGCTAGCTTGAATCTATCGGACCCTTGATGGCTAACTGTTTGGGGGGACAGCAGGGAAGTGACTTAAGGTGTTTTTTTTTTTTCCATGAGTAAAATCGGGATTATAATAGTGTTTATCCCATAGGCCCATTTAGCAGAATAAAATATATAGCAGGTGCCAAGCGCTCAGGACTCCCCTGGTACATGTGAGCTTGAACTGTCTTTATGGTTACCTGTCCTTACTTCTACATTTCAGGGCAGGCTTTCTACAGTGCAGGTCTTTGCTGTGGAACCTCTGACACTCCCTGCCACCCCTCAGATCAGGTTCAAACTTCTTCACCTGTCAAACCAAGGCCTTTGCGATCCGGCCTCAACTCCTTTTCCTGCCCTGTACCCCAGTCCTTCTCTTCCGTGCTCCTTGTATTTCAGACACAGAATTAATTGCCATTCTCCAACCCATGTCCTTTCTTTTTGACTCCACGATTTTACAGAAGGTATTCCATCCCCCAGCCTGGCGAAATCCTGCCCGCTCCTTAAGATTTAATATAATTATTGTTTCTGTGGTCTCCCCTCGGAAACATCTGATCTCAGCGCTGGCTTCTTCTGAGCCCTGCCTCTTACTTCTAAGTCTGCCTGCCTGTCTTCCCCACTATGGGCAATTTGGGAGGAGCAGCTCTGTTTAGTTACATTCTTGATTTTTGGTGCTTTGAACAGTACCTGGCACCAATAAATGCTGTTAGTCATTCTCTCCGTTGTATCCATCTCTTTCCCAGCCCATAGGTTACGCAGTGAATTATTTGTGGATGGTGTGTCTTTTCCATCATGCTGTGAATGCCATGGGAGACAAGACGTTATCTTTATTTCTTTCCACATCATCAGAGTCTAACACAGCCGTGGCTTGACAAATGTCTGATGGATAAAACAGAAAGCAGAAGCATCCCTTTTTCTCTGCATCCTCGTCAGCACCTGCTGTTCCTTGTTTTATTAATGATGGCCATTCTTACTGGAATGCAAACTAGTGCAGCCTCTTTGGAAGACAGTGTGGTGATTTCTGAAAGAACTAGAAATTGACTCAGCAATCCCCTTATTGGGAAGATACTTGGAGGAACTCAAATCATCCTACAAAAAAGATACCTGCACACATATGTTTGTCGCGGCTCTATTCACAATAGCAAAAACATGGAACCAACCACGCTGCCCATCGAAGTTGGACTGGATTGAAAAAAATGTGGTACATATACACAATGGAACTTGATGCGGTTGTCAAGAAGGACACACATATGGCCTTCCCAGCAACTCGGATGGATTTAGTGTTGATCATACTCAGTGACCTATCATAGAAACAAAGAACAGAGTACCACGTGTTCTCACTCATAAGCGGACCCTGAACATTTATCATAATACTATAAGAAAGGCATTGGCAGTAGTGGGACACTTTCAGGGGAGGGGGGTGGGATGGGCAGTTGAGGAAAACTGCTAGGAGAGGAAGGGGCACACCTCATCAACAAGGGTATCTGCATAACCGACGTTTGCACATCTAACCATGAATTGTACCCCACATCTTTAAAATAAAAAAAAAATGCTTTACAAAAAATTTTTGAAAAACCAGAATGAATGGACCCCGCCGCCTTCCCAAATGCAGATTTCTAGGCGGCCTCCAGGTGGCGCCCGCCGCTCGAAGGTGCCGGGAGCGGAGCCTGGCGACTGTCCCCGAGTGGAGGCGGCGAGGATGGCAGGATTGACGTGCTGTGTCCTGCGTCAGGGCTGCTGCCTCCTCCGCGAGCTCTTGGTTCTCCCCGCTGATATTTTAGGGTTGCAATTGGGGAGGGGGAGGAGGGCTCTCGCCTCCCTGTGCCCCTTGGGCGACATCTGAGCCGCTGGTGCAAGCTGGTGAAGGCATCTCTGCTGCTGGTGGCCTGGCACCTGCGACGCGATCACACAAAATGTTCTTTATCTGACATGATAATGATAATGACAGCAAGGGCGTGGCATGTCCAGCACTAATTCCATGTGCCTTATATACACGAACTCCGTGGTACACAGGAAGATCATTAAAAAATGAAAATTTCCATTTTATTTAGAAGTAGCAGAGGCAGGGCTCGAACCCAGGCAGTCTGTACCAGAGTTTGCAGACTCTCCTTCATGCAACCCACTTCCCTCCCACTGCCTAGGTGAGTGACCATCTAGCTGTCCGGCCAGCTAGCACTCAGCCAGCCAGACACCATTTATTAAGCACCTGCTAATGCCAAGCACTTGCTTTGTGCCAGGGATGAGCAGTGAAGGGGAGAATGTGTCTCCCTTCTGGAAGCCTCCAGGCTGTCGAGGGAGACCAAAGTGTTGGGAAGGCAACATGTCAAGTGATAATGATGGACAGAGTAGTGGGTGCCCAGACCAGGAGCTGTGCCAAAGGAGGTGACAGCCTTTTCACTGTCCTTCCAGGCAGCCCACCTGGCTTTATTTTATTTTATTTTGTTAAATGTCCCATTCTTGTTATTGGCTTTCTTTTTGGCTGCTAGTGCTGGAAACCTGTCCGGGCCCTAGTCCCTCTAGGGCTCAGGCATCTCCCAGCTCCTGTTTTGTCCCTGAATGCCTGCACAGTGGCTGGGACCTTTGTCCTTAGTGACCAACTTCCTTGGTGCTGCCGGCCTGCCTAGATTCTCAAGTATTCGGCTTTGTGCTCCTCTTACCCTTAGACGGGAATCAGACATTCTGCCCCTCCTCCCACACGTTCCCATTCCCATTCCGGCCCAGTTGTCAACAGCCACATTCCATAATTCCCCATTTCATGTTTAGAGAGGAGAAAACAGGCTCAAGAGGTGAAGCGGCTTGCTCAAGGCCACATAGCTAGTAGTTGGAGGCAGCAAGCTTAAAGGCTAGGCTGGCATGAGGACAAAGTTCATATGCCTTCCCCCCTAAATCTCCTTTTCTACCGGGCAGGGCTAGGTCTTGACAGTTATTCACTAACCATCCAACCCTTTCTCTTCCTTCCACCCCCACCACTGCATTGATTGTCTCCTGAGAACATTTAATCTCGTCTTCAGAACCTGCCAAGTTGACACTTCTGTTCACTGATAATAAAAAATACCCAGCTTTTCAGGAAGAAAAAGCCAGTTGGCTGTTCTCTGACAGAGCGTTCTTACTTGAGCCCTATTTTTCCATCTCACCTGAAAGAGCGGGAGAGGATTCCGTCTGTCTCTGCTCACCACTTGCCTTGCTCCCTGGGCCTCTCCCGCTTTTTCTTCTTCCATTTGAACCTTTGTTACCCACCTGGTCCTGGCCACAGTGAGGCTACCTGTTGTCCTTTCTTTCCCCTTCTTTTTTTTTTTTGAGTTGGAGTCTCACTCCTTCGCCCAGGCTGGAGTGCAGTGGCCACCCCTGCATTGACCTGCTGGGCTCCCGGAATCCTTCCACCTCAGCCTTCCAAGGAGCCGGAACTACAGGTGTGCGCTACCACGCCCAGCTATTTTTTATTTTATTGTAGAGACAAGGTCTCGCCAAGTTGCCCAGGCTGGTCTCAAACCCGCGGGCTCAGGCAATCCACTTGTCTCGGCCTCCCAAATTGCTGGGATTACAGGCTGAGCTACTGAGCCTGGCCAGTTCCTTGCTTTTTGATCATGCTTCAGCCAGTGTCCCTCCCAAGGCTGCATGAGTCTTCTCACCTGCCCTGTCTGTGGTGAGTTCACCTAGAGGCAGCTGTTTCTAGTTGGTCGTTGGACAGAGTTTGGACATGCGGGTTGAGGTATTTCTTCAATGCCTTCTGGTAGAGTTGAAGGCGGGAGAAGGTAGGGGATCTGGCCAACTGCCTCCATTTACACTTTTGCAAATGTTAGAGGCAATTGTGGGTCTGGGGAAAGGGGAAAATACTATTCTTTCCTTCCTACCAAGTTCCCTCTTTCCTTACCCTTCCCTTCCAATAGGATGGATTAAAAGACTTTTTGCAGAAAAATACACCAACAAATGACAAATGAACACAAAACAGTACCCCAAACTCTACATTCAGACCAGCAGGCCCGACCCCTGCACCTAGAAATTGAGCACTCAGCAGGCCACCCTGTCAACATAATTCTGAAGGGATTCTCTTTTTTTGTTTGTTTTTTTCTGAGAAAGCAGTATTTATTAAGAAGACAGAAAAGCCTCCACAGCAGGGGGGACATGAAAGACGGTTGCCCAGAAGGAATACTCTTAAGAGGTTTTTGGTGCTGGGCGCTGTGACTCATGCCTCTAATCCCAGCACTTTGGGAGGCTGAGACAAGAGGATTGCCTGAGCCCAAGGGTCCGAGATCAACCTGGGTAACTTTGGTGAGAACTTGTCTCTAAAATAAATAAAAAAGATTAGCCAGGCATGGTGGTGGGTGCCTGTCATTCTAGCTACTTGGAAGACTGAGGCAGAAGGATCACCTGAGCCCAGAATATTGAGACTGCTGTGGCCGTGAGTGTGCCACTGCACTCCAGCCTGGGCAACAGAGTGAGACTTCAACTAAAAAAAGACAGTTTTGGGGTGGAGTTAAGCTTTGAAGGGTACAAACAGGGACTGATATTTGCCTCAGGCTGGTGGAGACAAAGGACATCACCAAGGAGGGGACCAATGGATGTGTGTCTGCTCAGGTGGTGGCCGGCAGCCTGAGGAAGTTTCTTTCTAGGGCAAGGGTTTCCAAGCTACTGTTCACTACAGAAACTCCTCTTCAAGTGTAAGTTTGAGACCCAATATGAGAAACAAATGTGAGACCCAATATGAGAAACAAATGTGAGTGGAGATATTCTGGCTAAAACAGGGTTGAGTGCAGGGTTACTGTCCCATGTCGTATAACCTGCCCACTTGGGCGCAAGGAACTAATTGGAAGCTTCCAGATCTGGGTCTGATGAGGGAAGCATAGATCAAGGTGCACCAGACTGACTGTTCCAGACCCTGAGAGCAGGAGCTCAGGGACAAAGCAAAAGCAAAAGCAAAGGACACCAATACTGTACCCTTGGGACAGTCTCCCATTCTTCTTGTATGGCAGTGCGAGCACACACAGGCAGTCACCCCAGGTTACCATGATCTGCCTTCAAATAAGATAATGTAAGGAGTGCTGTAGAGTGTAAAGAACTGAGTCAACATGTGGTGATATTCACAGTGAAAGGGTGGATGTGGGTGCCTGGCCCTATCTCAGGGCTGTTCTATCTCAGGGCCGATGATTGTCATCTTGTTCAGATCCCTGTGCTGGTTATGAAGCTTGGACCCACCCATCTATACTCCACTTTGTGATTCTGGGGCTGAGACTTTGCAAACCATAATCATTTGTGGCCAGCTGGCTCCATACTGGGCTCTGTCAATAAGAGGGGATGGCGGGGGTAGAGCTGCCTGCTAGTTCATGGGAGGGAGCAGGGACGTGCCTTCCTTGCTGTTTCTTGTTCCTGTGAGCATCACCCTAGCAATGACTTTCCACCTTGCAGGGACAGTTCATCCCAGTGACATGGCTCCCAGTTTCCAACTTTTTCTATACTCTCAGTTCTAGCCTCAGAGATGCTAGGCAATTGCTCCTCCTTGGAAGTCTGGGTCCCAGCTCTTCAGGGCCCCTCTTCTAAGCTTCTAAGTTATTAAAACCTCAATGTCTTCCCTTTGTTCTCCAGCCCCAGAGGTGAAGCTGCTTCTTGCAATTACTGTCCCTGTGTTTCACTTGATATTCCCCTTTTTGCCTTTTAACCTCAAATACCTGCTTACCCAGCTAGATTAAATTCTCTCTGTTAACATCTGGTGTGCTCACTGTTTTCTTAACTAGACCTGACTGATACATGCCCCTCTGAGGCACTGCCTGGGAAGCCTAGCGGGGTGCAGCCTTACCTTGCTGGGCTGCTCTGAGAAGTCTGATCTCAGAAACCCTGCTAGCAGCCCTGCAAGTCAACGTCTATGGTAAAAGAACACTCTCGTCACAGGAAAATTCCCTCATCTAAAGCAAGATTTATAAACAAACTAACTCCAGGAGGGAGGGTTTAAATTGAGAAAACCAGTAGGGACCCTAAATCTTTTCATTCCAATCAAAGTTGTCAAAGCCAGTTATCATCAGAGCCAGTCAAGTGGCCCCAAGCCACCGTCTACCCAGTAGCTGTCAACAAGGAAACTACGAGCTGGTGAACAGGGTCCCCAGGAACCATCCTGAAACTCAGTCGCCTGAAATATTTGTCATTATCGACTCTGCCCAAGTGCAGCATCTCTTGCAAAATGATTCTCTGAAACGTCTCCCGTTTCAACCCCTCCCCCATCTTTTGTTTCTCAAATAAAGAATATGCCCACCTCTGAGAAAGACATGTGCTGGAAGGTATGCCAGACAACAAGAAGGGTCACTGGTTTACTCAGCAACAGATAAGGCGAACTGTCGGCTGCACTGGCACCAGGACGAGCATTCTCAGAGCATCTCATCTACGTTTCCAGGTCCTAATGTCTTTCAGTCCCTGACTGGTGGTTATTAAGTCGGCCCACCTTCCTTGTGCAGCAGTGCCAGGAGGGCATGCTTCATAACTCCCCTTTTGTTTATCTGAACTGAAGTCTGCTTGGAAGGCTGAGGTGAAAGGATGACCTGAGTCCAGAATATTGAGGCTGCGGTGGCCGTGAGCATGCCACTGCACTCCAGCATGGGCAACAGAGTGAGACTCCAACTTAAAAAAAAAAAGACCCTGCAAATGATGGAACAAACTCCCCTTTTATTGCTGACCAATAACTTCAAATACAACAAGATGATTCACTTATTCAATCATTGCACAGATATTCACTGGGCAGCTCCTGTGTGACAGACATCAGGTTGGACACTGGGGTTAATAATAATTTACGGGTAATGGATAGAGCCAATGCACACTTAGATTGACCAGGGACGGCAGTTCTGAGGAGACATATCAGCTGTGTTCCAGTTATCTATTGCTGTGTAACGAACCACCCCAAAACTTAATGGCTTAAAGCAATGATATCTCTGCTTCACCTAGCATCAGCTAAAGGTGGGAACTGGAATCACCTGAAGGCTTCCACACTTACATGTCTAGTGGTTGAAGCTGACTGATACTGGCTGTTGGTAGGGATCTCCGCTGGGTCTGTCAACTGAAACACCTGCATGTGGCTGCTTGGCTTTGTCACAGCATGGTGGCTGAGATTCAACGATGAACCTCACAAAAGGGAACCAGGTGAAAGTTTTATAACCTTTTCTGACCTAGTCTTAAAGGTTACACATAGTCACTTCTGCACCATTGAAATAACAAGAAGCAGCCGGGCATGGTGGCTCACGCCTATAATCCCAGCACTTTGGGAGGCTGAGGTGAGAGAATTGCCTGAGCCCATGGGTTCGAGATGAGCCTGGGCAACTTGGCGAGACCTCATCTCTACAATAAATAAAAAGAAAAGAAAGGAACAGAAATAACTAGAATCAAGTAACTGAGGTCAATCCATGTTCAAGAGAAGGGGATTTAGACCCAACCTTTCTGTAGGATAAAGTTAAGTAATTTGTGGATATGTTTTAAAATCACCATAAGCTATGACCTAATTTAATTCCACTAAAGAAATTAGCGGGAGAGTATTCCAGGAAGAGGGGCAAGTGTGTAAAGTCTCTGAGGGCAGAAAAATCTTGATGTGTTCCAGAAAATGAAAGGCCAGTGAGGCTTGAGCACAGTATGCAATAGGGATTTCTGAGATGAGGTTAGAGGTGGATAGAAGTCATATTAGGCAGTTATAGGGGTTTTGATTTTGTTCTGGGTACAGCAGGGCTATTGACAGATTTAAGATTATATTCACATATATATTCATATTTCTTGAAAAGATCGCTCCAGCTCCTGTGCAGAGAATGGACTGAGGTGAGATAGGAATAAGGAAAAACAGTTAGGACATTGCTGGCATGGTCCAGGGGAGAGATAGTGATGATGGTACTGGAGATGAAGAGAAGTAGATGGACCCGAGAAATGGTGGCAAAAATTAAAGAATTTGTTAACAGACTGAATAAGAGAGTGAAGGAAAGGAAGACAGGTAACAAGAAGGACTCTCAGGTTTTAGGCTCAAGTATTCATGTTGATAGCAAAGCCATTTCTTCTGATTGAAAGACTAAGGGGTAACTAGGTGAGGGAATAAAAAGTTACACCCAGAATCTGTTTTTAGGCATGACATGTTTGTGAGATATAGTGATGGCAAGGAATAGATTTGGGACTTGAAATATAAACTTGGAAATTGTTAGCATTTGGATGGTATTTAAAGCCATTCTGGATGACATTGCCTGGGGAGAGCATAGCGTGAGCAAAGCGTGTGAAGATTAAGCCCTGTAAAGGGTAGCCCACAAAAGAAACTGAGAAGACATGACTGATTGAATAGGAGGGAAACGAGGATATAGAAATCAGAAAGGAAACTTGGAAAGACGGAGTTGAGAAAGAAAGAATTGGTCTGAATGACCCTTAAGGGTCTTTCAGATCTGAATTTCTATGATTTGATGGATATTTCAAATCCTGTCATGCTGGGAAATTCTGTTACTCTATTGCATCTTTGGGATAATAAACTTCCTAAGGGATCACTGGGTGCCTTCAAAAATGATAAAAATGGATTTTTGGCAGTGTGGAATTTTGATCATGGGTAGAGAGGTCAAGCCCAGAACAAAAGCGAGGACCCTGGAAGGAAGCTGGGGAAACACTGTAAGTGATAAAATATAAGTAGAGTTATCAGACCTTCTTTTCCCGCAGGGCTGGCTCAGCCAAGGCAGACCTTGGAGTTTGGGGACAAAAGGCAGTCCCTCTAGACAGGGACCTATACAGACTCGAACCCTTATTTTCTTTCCTTTGGGGGTACTCTCTGAACCTCCATTCCATGTGTAGAGGTGACCCATTGCCTCAAAGGACTTCACGATTTGCACCAGTGGAGTCCTCTGAGGGCTCAGTGCCTGGGGCCTGGTCTGGGAGGGCAGCCTGTCATTTGGATTGTTCTATCTCTTTCTACAGTAGTATAGAAACTTGTTCAGATATCTCCTATATGAAAAAGACAACAAAGTGGAAGCCGTGCTTGACTTCTTATCTACCTGTACTTATAGCTCTTTTCACTTTTACAAGCAAATTCCTCAAAAGAATATACTCTAAATTTGTTGTGGTAGAACAAACTCGTGCTCCCAACTCTTATTTCCCTGCCTGTAATAGAATGACACAGGTCTACCCATCATGTTGAGGCAGGGTAGGTAGTACAGGTTAGGTAAAAAATGAGTAAATTTCTTATAGACAGTTTTTAGTTTTTAATAAGAAAATGTTCAGACATCCTGTCGCCAGGCCGGGTGGCTCTATGGGCTGGAATGTAAATTCATTGTGGACTCCCAGTCCACCCACTCCCTCAGCTCAGCAAAGAAAATGTCCATCAAGGTGGTTCTCAGACCAGGAACCAAAAGCCATAAAAATGATAATAAGACCGCCTTTTAGCTCATGAACTTATGAATTCAGAAGTCTGGCAGGCCTCCTACAAAGACAACATTGTAGCCCAACTCACTCACCCATCAGAGGCGGAGAGATAGCAATTTCCAGAGCAGTGGTTACCTGTGTTCCACCCTCAATTATAAGAATTATTGTGAAAATATATCAGGCCTTTTGTCAAAAGCAAAAGCACAGTTTTTCTTTTTTAAGAGATTCGCCCATGCCAGGTCTTTTTGGCAGAAATCTTCCTTTCCCCCTCTCTTCTTCTCACTAATAAACTTTGTACTAAAACTTTGCTGGCCACTCTGAAAATCATTTCAGGGTTGAGTCAAAGAACCCACAAGTTTGCACCATGCTCTTCCCAATATCAATGTGACTTTCCTGTCCTTCCTGAAGGGACATGCCTATCCCTGCTCCACTGACTGACCATAATTGTTGCTTCGAGCCATGGAACATGAGTGGAAAGTTAGAATGTCAGTTCTAAGCACAAGATTTATGAGAAAAGGCATATTTTGGTTCATCCTTCTCGAGCGTCTGCTTTCCGCCATGAGAAGATCATGCCCCAGAGTGTGACTGCTCCTTAAGCCAGGGACCCAGAATGAGAAGGCTGGTCAAGGCCAGTCGAAGACCTGATCTGTGGACATAGCTGTGGACCGCCATCCCACTCTTTTCCCTGACTCCATCTCAGTTTTAGGAATAATGAAAAGCAACAAAAATATTCAAAGACTTCATAAGACCTTCAAAACTTTGCTTGTTACTCATATTTTAGCTTTAGTTCCTAAGGAAATGATTTGCATATGCTGATTAGACACCAAGGGAGTATATTCTCAATGAGGTGACAGACATGGAGGAGGGAAAGGCTGATTCATAGGATCCAGAGAATCAAGACTCCTGCCATATCGGGCAGGTCATTAGACCTGTTTATACAAATAAAATCCTGATTCTGAGCCTGAGCCCTAGAACACTAATATATTAGTTTTCTAGAGCTGCTGTAACAAAGTATTACCGCTGGGTGGTTTAAGCAATGAAATTTATCATCTCCTATTTCTGGAGGCTAGACTTCTGAAATCAAGGTAGGGGCAGGTTTGGCTCTTTCTGAGGGCTGTGAGAAAGGAACTGTTCCAGGCCTCTCTCCTTGGCTTATAGATGGCTGACTCTTTGTTCATACGATTCTCTTGGTGTATGTCTATCTCTACAGTCCTTTTAATAAGGACACTGGTCATATTGGATTACAGTTCACCCTAATGACTTTATTTTTAGTTACTTGCCTCTTTATTTAAAAAAATTTTTTTCTGTTTTAATTTTTATTTTGAAATTGTGGAGTACATTCAGGGTTAGGTATACAAATGTTCATTGTGCAAGTATCCTTATTGATGAGGTGTGCCCTCCCCCGGGTGGCTATTGACTACTGTCTATCCCAGCTTCCCACCCCCCACTCCCCTCCCCACAGTTTCCTGTTACTTTCAATCCCTTTCCTACGGTAATACGGTAGTTGTTCAAGGTCCACTTATGAGTGAGAACATGTGGTACTCAGTTGTTTGTTTCTGTGAGAGATCACTCAGTATTATAAACTCTAATTCCATCCACGTTGCTGCGAAGTTCATGATTTTGTTCTTCTTTATGGCTGCATAATATTCCATTATATATATGACCCCTAACTATCCCTATACACAAAAATTAACTCTAAATGGATCACAGACCCAAATGTAAAACCTCAAGCTGTAAGAGCCTTAGAAAATGCAGGAGACACTCTTATGGAGTTGGAACTGGCAACCAATTCCTGATCAAATCCCGAAGTGCCCAGGCCATAAGAGATAAGATAGACAAGTGGGACCTTATTAAACTGACAAGCTTCTGCAAAGCCAAAGAAACCATCAAGAAAGCAGGGAGACAGCCCACAGACTGGGAAAAAATATTTGCCAACTCCATGTCTGACAAAAGCCTAACATCAAGGATCTACAAGGAACTCAAATGTGCTGAAAAGAAAAAACCAAACAGCCCCATTACAAACTAGGCTAAAGATATGAATAGACACTTCTCAAAAGAAGACATATAAGTAGCCAACAGACACATGAAAAAATGTTCAGTCTTACTAGTCATCAAGGAGTTGCAAATTAAAACTACATTGAGATACCACTTGCCTCTTTAAAGACCCTGTATCCAAATAAGCTCACATTCTGAGGTACTGAGAGTTCATTCCAACATGAATTTTTGAGGACACTACTCAACTCATAACAACTAGAATGAATATGCCTGAGAAAAAAGGGGAGAACAGAGCCTTTGCTGACATCTGGGGTGAGAGGATTCTTCTGAATAGACAAGGTAGAAAAGAGCTGAAATTCTTCCAGTGCAGGTCCTGAGTGAATTTATTCTAAGTTCTCAAGACAAGAAAGAAGATAAAACAAAGCCGGGCTTGGTGGCTCAGCCTGTAATCCCGCGCCTTTGGAAGGCTGAGGTGAGTGGATTGCCTGAGCCCACGGGTTTGAGACCCTTCAGGGCAACTTGGTGAGACCTCATCTCTACAATAAATAAAAAATTAGCCGGGCGTGGTAGTACATGCCTGTAGTTCCAGCTACTTGGAAGGCTAAGGTGGAAGGATCACTGGAGCCCAGCAGGTCGAGGTTGCGGTGGCCGGGAGCGGCCACTGCACTCCAGTCTGGGTGACAGAGTGAGACTCCAACTCAAAAAAAAAAAGAAAAGAAAAGAAGATAAAACAAAAGCAAAAACTGTCTTATGCCTGTAATTCCAGCACTTCGGGAGGCGGAGGCAAGAGGATTGCCTGAGCACAGGGGTTCAAGACCAGCCTGGGCATCTTGGTGAGACTTCGTCTCTACAAGAAATCAAAAAAATTAGCTGGGCGTGGTGGTGTGCACCTGTGGTTCCAGCTACTTGGGAGACTGAGGTGGAAGGATCGCCTGAGCTCAGCAGGTCGAGGCTGCGGTAGCCGTGAGCATGTCACTGCACTCCAGCCTGGGTGACAGAGTAAGACTCTGACTCAAAACAACAACAACAACAACAACAAAACAAAAACAAAAAAGACTTATCATTGAAGAAGATATGCTCTGCCAGCTTCCTGAAACAGCAAAAGCAGTGTGTACACAAGCTCCAGTGGTCAAGGTTTCCCTAGCTACCCTTTTCAGGGGACAATGAGGGCAGCAGCAGGGGCATAGTAGGTTCTGGAATCAGAAAGACACAGGATCTTCTACTGATGCTCATGCTTCATGGTTTTTCAATCCTGGCAACTATGATCAAATGATTATCCTAATAGAAAGCTCTGCTTATAGGGTCAGTTGAGGATTAGTTTCTATATTAAAGAAAGAAAATTAGGAGAGACATATTAGATAAGATCATGGGAGACTGTGCCATTTGCCCTCTGGTCTTTGACAATGGACCACCCAAAGAACTGGAGTGAGCAAAGAAATGATCTCATTTAATCCTCCCCAAAGGGTTTTTCTCAGCTTCTTCTTTGCAACCCTGGCCACATTGTAGTTAATCAATGAATCATTTGCCATTAATTGATGCTTGTGTACCCTACCCTTCCCATTTAGATATTGAAATCCTAACCCCCAATGTGAGTGTATTTGGATGTAAGGTCTTTACAGAAGTAATTAAAATTAAATGAGATTATATGGGTAGGACCCTAATCCCATAGGATCAGTGTTCATGTAAGAAAGGACACTAGTGGCCTGGTATGGTGACTCATACCTATAATTTCAGCACTTTTGGAGGCTAGGAGTTTGAGACCTGTCTGGGCAACGTAGTGAGAGCTTGTCTCTACAAAAAATAAATTAATAAAAATAAAAAAATTAGCTGGGCATCAAAAAATTAGCTGGGCACAGCAAGACATCATCTTTAAAAAAAAAACAAATACTAAAAATTAGCCAGGGATGGTGGCATATGCCTGTACTTCCAGCTACTCAGGAGGCTGAGGTAGAAGGATCACCTGAGCCCAGGAGGTTGAGGCTGTGGTGAGCCATGATTGTGCCACTGCACTCCAACGTGGGTGACAGAGTGAGATCCTGATTCAAAAAAGAAGAGACACTAGAACACTTCTGTTCTCTCTCTCTCTCTCCCCTCTCCCCACAGAGGTCAGGTGAGCACAGAGCCAGGAGGTGGCCATCTACAAACCAGGAAGAGACTCCTCACCAGGAGGCAAATTGGCTGATAACTTGATCTTGGACTGCCCCACCTCCAGAACTGTGAGAAACAAATTTCTGTTGTTTAAGCCACCCAACCTGTGATATGTTATATATAGTAGCCCAAGTGGACTAGTGCAGTTGATTTACATTATGTCTTCCCAATTAGAAGGCAGAAATCAAGCATCTCTATTTCCCAAATACCACCAGTGCCTGGGATGGTGGCTTTCACATGGCAGGCACTAAACATCTGTTGAATGAATTAGTCGTTAGCATATCAACAATGTGGTAGGTATTATTACCCTCATTTTAAAATGGAGAAAACTGATAGCTGTGAAAGGATATTTAGTACAACCCAGGGACACAAATGGCACTTACTTAATCAAAGTGAAAGTTGGTGAGGATTAAAAATAACATCTTCAGGCACAAACTGCATTAAAAGTTTCTTTTGCTCATCTGTGAGGAAGGTCATATTTGTTCTGATTTCACTCTGGTGTCCACTCTCTAATTGAGATTAGAGATTTGTCAATCCACATCTGGTTTTTTCTCTGTAAATCAATGCTCTCAGAGACACAAAGTTTAGAGGAATTTCATTGCCAAAGGCAATGTGGAGGTATCAGAGGCATTTGGCTCTCTTCTGAGAAAACTCACAGGGTGACACTATCTTGGTACAGGGTTTGGTCTATGGGCTGCAGGTTCAGAAAGTGGATCTATCAGCATACTAAGTAGGGATCCATCTCTCAGCTTCAACTCTGATTAATTAAGCTCAGAGAGCTGATGCGTAAAAACAGAATGTCAATTTATTGATTCACAAGAGGACTGGAACTGCCTCTGTGTCTGGAATACTTGTCTCCACACGGCTTGCACATTCTTTCACTGAAGACAGACCTCCAAGGAAGGCAAATTATACAAAGGTTGTTCAGTGAGTATGAAATTCAAATAAGGGGAGCTAGTTGATGATTCAAATGTTTAATGGCATGAAGCTGGGAAAACCGACACTAGCCTGTTTATAGTAGGGATGGCCTTTCCAAAGGCATTCAGATTTTTCAAAGTCATTGGCCAAGGTACTGTCACGAGGGGGCATTTCTTACATGGATTCTGCTGGTGTTCACTGTTCTCATGCTCCTGTTTCAATGCTTTCATGGATGACCAACCTTGCTTGGGTGCTTTTCACCTCTATACTTGCTAAGCTTGTAGACCAATTCTGTATCGTTCAGGTGACTTTATTCATCTCTGTTCTAATCTGCTTTGTGTAGCTACAGAACTTAATTCTCAGAGGAGAAGCTTATTTCTTTAATTTGCATGTCCTTATGAGAGGCCTTACAAAATTTTTCAACAGCCAAGTAGGTAGATGACTTCTTGAAGTTCTGTTTCACTTTATTCAAAAGAGATGATTGGGAACACTTAAGGAAACTTTATGTCCCATCTTTGTACTATGCTCAAATTACTTTCTCCATTTGTAGATAATCTTCAGCTTAATGACCACTTACTGATTTTTAAAATTGGCTTGTTGGGTACAGTTGACCCTTGAACAACGCAGGGGTTAGAGTTGCCACACTCCTGCACACTCAAAAGTCTTTGTATAGTTTATTTAATGAAATTACCAACCTAATGAATTAATTTTTAGAGATGGGATCTCGCTATGTTGGCCAGGCTGGAATGCAGTTTCAGTGGTTATACGACCCCACTATTAATCAGCACAGGGAATTTGACCTGCTCTGTTTCTGACCTGAGCCTGTTCACTCTTCCTTAGACAACCTGGTGTCTCCCTGCTCCTTGTAGGTCACAATACTGACACTGAACTTGATGCAGACACCTCATCCACATAGTGCACTTCAGCCCAGATCTCCTGGGCTCAAGCTATCTTGTCGCCTCAGCCTCCTGAGTAGCTGGAACTACAGGCGCGCACTGCCATGCCCAGCAATCTGCGTATAACTTTGAACTCCCCCTGAGAACTTCACTACTGATAGTCTGCTGTTGACCAGAAACCTTCCTGATAGCACAGTTGATTGACACACATTTTGTATTTTACGGTAAGCTAAACTAGAGCAAATAAAATGTTATTAATAAAATCACAAGGAAGAGAAAATATTTTTACTGCTTATTAAGTGGAAGTGGCTTATCACCCTCATCTTCTTCACATGGAGTGGGTTAAGGAGGAGGAAGAAGAGGGAGGTTGGTCTTGCTATCTCAGGAGTGGAAGAAAATTCATTTATGAATGATGACCACTTGTACACCTAATCCTGAATTGTACCCCACATTTTTAAAATAAAAATGTTTTAAAAGGCTGGGCTCAGTGGCTCAGTCTGTCATCCCAGCATTTTGGGAGGCCTAGGAGAGTGGATTGCCTGAGCCCGCAGGTTCAATACCAGCCCAGGCAACTTAGCGAGATCTCGTCTATACAATAGATCAAAAATTAGCCAGGTGTGGTAGTGCACGCCTGTAGTTCAGGCTACTTGGAAGGCTGAGGTGGAAGGATCGCAGGAGCCCAGCAGGTCGAGGCTGCAGTGGCTGGGAGCATGCCACTGCACTCCAGTCTGGGTGACAGAGTGAGACTCCAACTCAAAAAAAAAAAAAAAAGTGTTCCTAATGAACATAAAAGAACAAATGCGAGGAGACGGGGCAAGATGGTGACAGCATAGGTGAACTGGTGAGATTCTCTGAACCTATCAGTATTCTTCAGGGAATCTTTCTTACCTGTCTTTTTTCACTTCTTCCCAGCCCTGTGTCTCTCTCTCACCTGATAGTTGGGACCAAGACTGCAAACTGCTGAATAGACACACTGTAAAGCAGAGGGAAAAGTGAACAAAACCAGAAGACCCTCATAAGGAAGAACAGGTCATTGCAGAAGAGAAATAAAAGCAACCCCACCTTCCCTCAAAAACAGAATTGAAGAGGGGGAGGGAAAGGGGTAAAGGGAGAAAAATCTACAGAAATGAAGAAAAACCAAAAGAAGAGTATGGGTCTCTCCCAGACGCCTGGGAGAGCAGACACTGAGAAAATTGACTTTGGAATACAAACAATGAAAAGTTCCCAGAATGAAGGGTCTCAAAATGCAAATGTAGATTTCAAAACAATAATGGAGAGATTAAAAAGAATTGAGGAGACACAAGAAGAAACTAGGAGGGAGCTGATATCTGAGATACAGTAATAAGATACTGTGAATGAAATAATACAAATTGATAGCATGGAAAGCAGATTACCCAGCAGAGAAGATCTCAGAGCT
>NW_007252189.1:99191-112838 GCF_000164805.1 Carlito syrichta | reverse complement strand
AAAGGGGGAGGAAATGGGGTCAATAGCTCCCGAATGCATCCTAGTGGTCTTGGGGTCAATGGCCCTTCCTGATCCCTAACACTCAGTGGGCCTCTGTGGCTGGCTCCCAACATGATTGGATCATGGGAGTGGTTTCATTGTGAATGATTTGGTGTTGTTCTCATGGTAATGAGTAAGTTCCATTCTATTATAATAGTTCACGTGAAATCTGTTTAAGAGTCTGTTACCACCTCCTTTTATTTTCACTTCCGCTATTGCCATGTGACATGCAGGCTCTTCTTTTCCTTCCAACACAAGTAAAGGCTTCCTGAGACCTCACCAGAATCCAAGCCCTTGCCAGCACCATGCAGAACTGTGACTCTTTTCTTTATATATTACCCTTTATGTAATTATATAAATTATTATTCTTCATAAATTATTTCTTTATAGTGATACAAAATGGACTATTACATATATTGTGACATTCTTTTATGTATACACAGTGCTTAGAGCATAGGTAATAATCACTCAATAAATACTTGTTTACTGTAAAAATAAATGAAACATTCTATTCTTGCTATGGTGACAGTAGGAGGTAAACCAACTGTAGTTATTCATGCAAATGAATCACAACTCTATTAGCTAAGTCATAGGTTTTTTTGTTGCCAGTACTACTTCATGGTGATTACAGATACGTTGGAGGGTTGGCATGTGAGATGAGTCTAGTTAGATCAGTTGTCTGGGCTCTTTCAGAAAATGTCACTTGGGCGGATACCTGACCAGCCTCATGAATAGAAAGACTCTGAATCTGCTTAAGACTAGATATGAGTTATTGAGGGGGCTAATTGACACAACTGAGAGGATGAGAGAGTCAGAGAACGCCTTGACAGCTGTGTTAAATAAGACTAGCTGCTCAACCTATCACTCTATCTGTAGTTGTTAGTCTTGTAACAACTTAATTATAACCTAGTTGAATTTTAGGAGGAATTCTAGCTGTGAATTACAAAGGATATTTTATTTTTTCCAAAGAAAAAGGAAAGAAAATTTTGCTTTATAGCAAACCAAATGGGTTCATTTATTTTATCACTTTGTAATGTACTTCTTCAAAACACTTCCTAAAATGCCTGCAAATAGGAAGATTTTATATACTAGATTTTCTATTATATGGTTACAGTCCCTGCATACTAAAGGCAGTTTATAATAAAAGTATCAACATCTGCTAAGAGCCATGTTGGGAATTCTGTGGCAGGGTGGTGCCCAAAGAAGGAAGCTTCAAATACGTGAGAATATTTCTGACAGGTCAATTCAGGTTGTAAGAGCCAGACCCTGAAAGTCATCCAATTACAACATGGAAAGGTCCTGTCAAATCAGTGCCAGTCAGGCCATCTTGGGCGAGTGAGGGCAGCAATAGTTATAGGGGTGAAAATCAATGTGTAAGTAGGTGGGTGGCTGTGTTAGATGCTACGTGGTATCTTACTTTGTGTCTAAACAGAGACTATCTGACAGTATTTAAATGGATTCCTGGTACAAACAATAGAAATGGAGCCTAAGAGGGAAGAGCAGGGATCTTGGATTCCATAAAGCAGATTGGGTTTCTGAGCAGAACCCAAGTTAAAGTGGGGCGCCAAACAAAAAGCTTTGATATGACAGAAAATGAAAATAAATGCACATAGACAATAATCCTTTGGGAAAGTTACATTAATTATTTTTTAAATAATCATTTATCTTTACCACTAAAATAACAAGATTTCTTATTTTTTAAAAGTTATTTATTATTGTTATTTTAAAATCAGTTTTCTCAGGTTGCACAGAAGAGATTGCTTTCTTGATAGTGATAGTCTACTGTAGCCACTTAAAACTGTGGAGTCAAGTTATCAAGTCTTAAAACGGTCTTAAGTTTACCTTTTTAGTTGCATGTTATTAGTTTTCTTTGCTTTCAAAATTTGACCAAGTTTTCCAAAAATTGGCAGACATTCTAGATATTGTAAATACTCAACAACAGAATGATGTGTTACCAAAAGAATATTCAAAATTAAATTACCATAATTAATTAGACCTTACTACTTTGTAATTAAGAATGATTAAAAAGGAAATGTGGTTAATTGATAAAGTTATAATTTATGAACAGACTATTCTTTAAATTTTCAAACCAAACGATAAATTTGTGAGGAAATAAGTTATTCATCATATATTTAAATTTTTGTGAAAAAAGTAATGTAATTTTAGATTTCCAATGCATCATAAAGGGGTTTAGTTTTTGACCCAGTGATCTCTTTCCATCTTCATCTTGGGTGGTATCATCTCTCCTTATGAATTTTGCTTCATGGTCTTATAACCAGATGATACAGGATAAAATTTTGAGGAAGATTGGAGGCTATGGGCTCAGACTGCCTGGAATTTGGATCCTGGCTCTTGACTGTGTGACTCAATTAACTTACTAACTGTGGCACTTAGCCTGAACTTCTACATCTACAAAATTACTGATGATAATTTCTGCCTCATAAGGTCATTCTGGTCATTACATGGGACTGCAAATGTAAAGTTCCTTGACTTCATTAAATGATTTATAAATCCTGGGTATTATTTACTATCCGCATATGTGAGCATCAGACGTGTGTATGCAACTACCTTTGGGCAGTCCATGTGGGTGCTGCACAAGAACACCACATGCAGGCTGTCAAAATAGAACTCACTGTCATCACATCCAAATTGACTTCTCAGTCTGGTTCGGTGGCTCACGCCTATAACCCCAGCACTTTGGAAGGCTGAGGTGAGAGGATTGCCTGAGCCAGCAGGTTCAAGATCAGCCTGGGCAACTTGGTGAGACCTCATCTCTACAATAAATTGAAAAATTAGCTGGGCATGGTGGCACACGCCTGTAGTTTCAGCTACTTGGAAGGCTGAGTGGGGAAGGATCTCCTGAACCCAGTAGATCAAGACTGTGGTGGCCGGGAGTGTACCACTGCCCTCCAGCCTGGGTGACAGAGTGAGACTCCAACTCAAACAAACAAACAAAAAACAAACAAATTGACTTCTCTCTGAAGTCTCTTCCTCACTGCTTTGAATCTAACTTCCTAGTCTAGTTCTCACTAATCATCAAGACCTACCCATCTTATGTCATGTGTGTGTAGCAATACCTTTGGTTAGCCTCTGATCCTTGGTCCCTCCTCAGTGTCTCTCACCCGCACTTTTGCATCAGCCCCCCCACACTTTGCCTCCTTCCTTTATCCTAGTGATCCACTTCATACCCACCTCCCTCACACCCCATGTGTCCATCCTCCATCAGGTAACCTAAAACACACACCTAACTGGGTAGTTCCCTTAGGAATTCCAGTGGCTTCCTCTCTCTTACAGATGTAAGTCTGAGCTCAGACTTTAGGTAACACGTGTTGTTCTGTTTCTAGTTATTGGCATTAGGGGCATCCAAGCTTTTACTTTTTTACTTTCTTTTCCTCTAAGAAGGTCACTTTGTATCCCAGATTAGATTAAATACCACACAATTTGCTCAAATAGGCTGTGTGCTTATCTCTCATGGATTACTTCTATATTGTATCGAAGTGATTCTTGGGGGTGTCTCCTCCACCAAATTGTAAGCTCCTCAGTTGCTAAGACTTTGGCTTGTTCAACATTGTGCACTATGGACCTGGCTTATAGTAGATTTTTAATGTTTTCAGAAACTGTTGAATTCTATTTAACTTTTTCCAGTATTTCTTTCTACCTTTCCATATTGAAGAAAGAACATTCTCTGACTCTTGAAGTTTCTATTATTCTGGAAATGCTATAGCTCTATTTCCTATTTTCCAGTCTAGATTTGATTTCGGGAATCAGGATTCTGGGATATAAAAGGTATACGAGGGTCCCATAATGCAAATATTTGTAAAAAACTGGTGAAGTCCGTAGAACATTCTGAAAACGCAGAATCAAACTTAAGAAGAATTGAGCAAGCTCAAGGAATCTGAATTGCTCAAGCAAAAAGCAAAACAAAACAAATAAAACCCATTGCCATTAGGGAGGAAACAAAGGTATGATCCTCTCCGAGGGGGCAGATCAATTCAGATGAGCTCGAGAGCTGTACTGTCCAATATGGCAGCCATTAGCTACATGTGGTTATTGACCATTTGAAATGTGGTTTATACTGAAATGAGACATGCTCTAACTATAAAACACAAACTGTCTTCCAAAGACTTAGTATAAAAATGGAGAATGTAAAACATCATACTAGCAATATTCTAATATTTATTACACGTTGAAATCATACTATTTTGGATATATTGGTTTAATAAGATATATGACTAGAATACATTTTACCTATTTATTTGTACTTTTCTTAATGTGGCTGCTATAAAGTTTAAAATTACATGTGTGGTTCACATTATAGGACTACCAATCAACCCTAGAAGATGGAATAATACTCTATAGTTACTTATGTCTTCTAAGAGGATTTGAGACAGGAAATATGTGTCTTCAGTTGGAAGCCTCAAGATTTTCCTCTGGGGACCTAATATCTTGTTTGGGCAGGGTCACTGAAGAACCAACTTGCTTACTCAGGAGTTTCTGGGGCTAACTGTGAACAAAAACCAAATCCTAGAACTCAGGTATTAATCTAAACAGGTATTCTTGGGCAGATCTACTTCTCACCTCTACTCTTGGGAAAACCTGGGATTCACATGTTACCCATGGTTGAGTCACTTACAATGGGGCACAACAATGGTTGGGCAACTACCGAATGTCTGCTGAGCCAGGGTGTGGTTAATTGGCCTCATGCCCAGATTATTACAGCCCCCTTTGGGTCAGTCACAGTCCTGGTTCTTGGGTGCATAACTGCTCACCTCTCTGAGGTGAATTAACTCTTTCAGGGCTCTAGGGCACTATTTAGCACAAAGAAAAAAAGTAATTTATTCAATGAACCCCTAAGGATACCCTAGAGTACAGAGAGGGAGTTCAGCAATTTGAAGTACACATAGCAATACTGCAAAGCCAATTAGGGGAACAAGACAAATTAGATGGAAGTGTGCTCTGTCCAATTGAGATATGAAGACAGTTTATATGAGCAGGATGTAATTGCCTAAGTGGGGATTTGGCTAAAAAAAAGAGGAAGCTTTTCTGAAAAGGAAGGATAAAAGGAAGGATAAAAGAAAGCATGACTAAGACCTCAGTCCTATATAAATTCAGTTTGTATGCTGGTGTTTTTTCAAAGTGCTTAGAGTTTTCTGCATTTTCCCACTTTATTTTAGTTAATATACATAATTTTTGAATACTAAACTGAGAACCTCGACTTTCAAGCCACAGTGCTGCCACTAACTAACCATGAGACCTTGGACAGGTTACTTTCTCTTTCTGATCTATAGTTTCCTCATTCATAAGATGAGGTTAGGGATTGTTGGGATAGAGATGCTTTTGGGATTAAGAGGAAGGATCCCACCCCTGGCCAGAGCCACTGGGAGAGAGCTACACAAGCAAGAAATGATAGCCCAAGGGGGCAATCACTTTAATGTTAGCAGGGCTTTCTGTCCCAAAGTCCAAGGATGGCTCTACTAAACTGGGCTGAAGTAGAGAGCTCAAGTTTTCCTATGCCTGAAACCCTAAATCAGAATTTTATCACACTCTAGTTTACTGTAGGAAGGAAAGGAATAAAGAGTGCAAGTGATTGGGTTTCCTTAAAGACAATAGACTCTTGTGCTACAAAAGGATTACAATTTACAATGATTCCATTTCCACATTCCTCACTGATAAAGACAGTATCACTAGATGCCTCAATCCTACCTGATTAGATTCCCTTCTTGAGGAGGAGTGAGAAAAGAATGGATAACTTCAGGGAGGAGAGAGAGGTGTGTTTTCCTTCTTCAACAAACTCCTGCTTATTTTACTACTATTACTTCATTATACTTTCTTCATGAAAGTCTGAAACCCTTAGTATTTCCCTGACTCAGTTGATTAAGCAGGCTTCTATTTTGCATTTCTATACAGGACAAAAAAATTTTCTGTTGATTGCTTGCTTTGCCTACCTATATGTTCTTGGAAATATTTTGAGAAAGTTTACTAAATACCCCTATCTTAAGACTTTGGATTCATAGCTCCTTTTACAGTCAAGCAATAATAATGATAGTAATCACCATCACTCATGTAGTGCTTATTATGTGTCAGATGCTGTTCTAAGTGCCATGATATATCAATGCACTTGATCCTTACAACAAGCCTAAAAGTGTTTCAGGTATGATTTGCATTCCTATTATACTGATATAAATACTGAGGCACAGAGGTGACACAACTTGTGCTAGGTGTCATGGATAATGAATGGCAGAGTCAGGATTTGAGCCCAGGGCTTCAGCAGTTAGACACCATGTTATACTACTGTTCAGTGTCAGTTTTATCATTTTAATTATATATTTATGCCACCTAATAGTCTCTATTTATATAAAAATTGATTTAAAAGTTTGAAATCCCACTTTTATGTTAATTTAATTCATGTAAAGTGCTTCTAGTTGTATGTAAACAACTTATACACAAGTGAGCAGTGATTATTAAAGTGTTCTAATTAAGAACACATGAACATATTTGTATTTGTTGCAGCTAATGTTTTAATTGCATAATAAAAATTTATTAATATACTGTAGTAATTATAAAACATTTGAAAGTTTCATTCCATTTTATGCAAAAGAATGTAATATAATCATGGAAGCCTAATGATGTTTGGTGCCTCTATTCTAATCACCTTTTTATTCAGACAGGCAGAGGTGTAACAGGCAAATCAAACATTTAATCAAAGTTAAGCACGATACACATCACCAACCTATGCCATCATCTTGTCGTTCATTAAGTTGCAAAATTTAGCAACTTAAGATGAGCATTTCTATTAAATTGTACTAGTGAGTTAATATGATTTGGAAAAAATCATCTCTTAGATGCTTACCAGGGGAAGCCACACTTTGGGGATTAGTCTTGATAAAGAATTTTCATTGATTATACCTCCTAAGGGAGACATTTCTGAAGCCCTTACATCAGTCAGTGGCAGCTTGGCACACAAAAGGGCAGCAGTTTGAGTCCCAAGTGTTCTAAATAATGCAGCAGGTAACTACCTCATCAGGGTTTTAAAATCCCTTAATGCTTATTTGAATTTTTCTTTACAAACACACACCTAATAAAAGCCTTCCAATTTCGTCACAATTAAATGCAAAGAGCTTGTGATTTTGGATTCTGAAATTAGAACCTCAACCTCCTAGCTCCCTTCACTCACATAGCTTTACAAACACTAAACTTTTTTTTTCTATCTTCTCCGACTTGAAAGATTACTCTAAATAGGAGTCAAAATGTAAGGTCTCTCTTAGTCACATTTTCTTTACTGGCTTTGGAAAAACATCCATAACTTCCTTTCTCTGTGTGATTATATTACATCTTATTTTGTCATCTAGGTTGCATATGCATTTTTGGTTTAGAAATAAGTATCCTCACATAAGCAAAATGCTCATTTTCAAATATTATCTTTTTCTTAATTTCTGTATAGTGTTTTTTGTCAACGCTGGGGCTCTCTTTTAATTTTATTTCTTCCTTTCTTGTCTCACTTTTTTTCCTCTTTAAAATATTATTTCAGTCTTTCTTCTCTGTCTTCTCTTATTTTTGCAATTCGTCACTTCAGTTGAATACCATATAGGCTGGTGATTAAGAGGTGTAGACAATGGATGGGGAGAATAGACAGAGGAAGGTAGCAATATCTTTTAATTGTCACCACCTTGCAGAATCAGTGAGACATCACCTTCACTTCACTGTTGAAATGCTGTACAAGCAAAAGTAATATTGGCTGAAAAATTGCAACTAAAATTGCCTCACTAACTGAATGAATAACCTAAAAAAAAAAAAGACCCAACTATATGTTGCTTAAAGAGACTCAACTTTATCTAAAAAGATACTCATAGATTGAAAGTGAAAGGATGGATAAAGTTAGTTTGTGCAACTGGAAACACACACAGAGAGAAGAGGTAGCTATACTTCTTTCAGAAAATAGAATTTAGGCCAAAAATGTAAAAAGAGGGAAAGGTCATTATATAGTGATAAAGGGGTCAATTCATAAATAGGATTTAACTATTGCAAAGTATATATGCACCCATCAGACCACCTAAACATATAAAGCAAACATTAAGAGATCCAAAAGGGATACATAGAATGTAACACTATAATAGTAGATTTCTTTACCCCACTTTCAACACTGGACAGATCATCCAGACAGAAAGTCAATAAGGAAGCATTGGACTTCAACTGCACTTTAAACCAAATGGACCTAATAGACGTATATGGAACATTCCACACAACAGCAATAGAATACACATTCTTCTCAAGTGCACAAGGGACATTTCAGAATAGATCATACATTAGACCACAACATAAATCTTAACAAATTTAAGAAGACAAAAATCATATCAAGATTCCTTACCAACTACAATGGTATAAAAGTAGAATTGAATAACAGGAGGAATCATAGACAGTTAACAAATATGTGGAAATTAAATAATATGCTCTCAAACAACTACTGGGTCAAAAAAGGAAACGAAAGGAGAAACTTAAAAAATATCTTAAGACAAATGAAAATAGAAACACAATTTACCAAAACTTATGAGATGCAGCAAAAACAGTTTTCATAGGAAAGTTTATAGCAATCAATGCCCATATATAAAAAAGTGAAAGATCAAATAAACAACCTAACATTATAGCTCAAGAAACTAGAAGAAGAAGAAGAACAACAACAACAACAACAAACTAAGTTCTAAGATAGCAGAAAAACAATAGGAAAATCACAAAATTGAGTTGTTTTTGTTTGTTTTGAGCTGGAGTCTCACTTTGTTGCCCAGGCTGGAGTGCAGTGGTGCAATTAATTGTGGTTCACTGCCGCCTCAACCTCCTGGACTTAGACAGTCCTTCCACCTCAGTCTCTTGAGTAGTTGGGACCAAAACCGCACATCTCCATGCTGGGCTGATATTTTTAATTTTTTTGTAGAGATGAGGTCTCACTTCATTACCCAGGCTAGTCTCCTGGGATCAAGCAATCCCCTGCCTTGACTTCCCAAAGGTCTGGGATTACAGGCACTGCACTTAGCTTTGAGTTGGTTCCTTAAAAAAACTAAATAAAATGTACAAATCCCTAGCTAGGCTAAGATAAAAGGAGAAAGGACTTAAATAAATGAAATCAGAAATGAAAGAGGAAGCTGGGCTCGGTGGCTCAGCCTGTAATCCCGCGCCTTTGGGAGGCTGAGGTGAGTGAATTGCCTGAGCCCACGGGTTCGAGACTCGCCTGGGCAGCAAGACCTCATCTCTACAATAAATCAAAAAATCAGCCGGGCATGGTAGCACATGCCTGTAATTCCGGCTACTCGGAAGGCTGAGGCGGAAGGATCGCCGGAGTCCAGCAGGTCGAGGCTGCATGGCTGGGAGCGGCCAAAGCACTCCAGTCTGGGTGACAGAGCGAGACTCCAACTCAAAAAAAAAAAAAAAGAAATGAAAGAGGAGGCATTATAACTGATAACACCAAAATACAAAAGATCATAAGATTATGATGAACAATTATGTGAGGGGCACCCCTCAAAAACTGGAATTATCTTTTGAAGAGCAGGCCCTTTGTAGTACAGATTTTCCTCACTGTATTCTAGGAACCCATCTACATCAGTGTACCAGCTAGTGTTGTTTTGAGAAGCTGTGTTCAGCTTTAGTGAATCTTTTTTTTTTTGAGATTCTTTTAAGTGTGTTTGCCAAGTTCAAGATGGGTAATTTATGAGGGCAACTGCCCATGCCATGGCCAAAAATGGCATGACTTTATGCCCCACCCTCCTTATTCACTTGATTTTGCCCTGGATCCAGCAACTTTTAAAAATTTTGTTTGTTTCCCTGGATGAAAAAGTCCTCAAGGGGAAATGTTTTGCCAATGTGGAAGAGGTGAAACAAAAAATGGCAGAAGCACTAAAAGCCATCAAAATTGATGAGTTAAAAGATTGTTTTAAGCAGTGGAAAGAGCATCTCCATTGCACCAGAGTATTCTGTAGGTGACTAAAGTTTAAACAAGTAAGAACAAATACACGATTTTTTATTCATAAATTTGGGATTTTTTGGGACTCCTCTTGTATGCCAGCATATTTGGCAACCAAGAAGAAATGAGTAAATTCTTTGAAATATATAAACTACCAAGACTGAATCATGAAGAAATTGAAAATTTGAACAGATCAATAATGAGTAAGAAGATTAAATTATAATTTAATTCTCCCATTAAAAAAAAAAAAAGCCCAGGACCAGATGGCTTCACAACGGAATCCTACCAAGCATTTAAAGAACTAATACCAGTCTTTCTTGAACTTTTCCAAGAAATTGAAGAGGAGAGAATATATCCAGACTCATTGTGAGGTCAGCATTACTCTGATAACAAAGTCAAAGCCAAAGAGAATAAAAGAAAGGAAAAACTACAGGCTAATAATTTCCTTGTGAACATATATGCAAACATTATTAACAAAATACTAGCAAACCATAGTCAGTGGTACATTAAAAGAATCATTCACTATGATCAAATGGGATTTATCCCTGAATTGCAGGGTTACTTCAACATATACAAATCATTAACTGAGATTCACCATGTTAACAGAATGATGAACAAAAACCCTATGATTATCTCAATAGATGCAGAAAGACCATTTGATAAAATTTAACATTTTTTAATGATAAAACTTTCTCAACAATTTAGGTATAGAAAGAATGTTCTTAAACATAATAAAGGCTACATATGACAAGCCCACAGCTAATGAGAGAGGAGACACCTAGAGAAAAGTTAAGCAGGCAGACAGACAGGGTGGTCCCTGGCAATAAAGTAGCAAAATTCCAGCAGGTCTCTCCAGTTGGTAAACAAACTCCCTGGGAGCCGCTGAAGCTAGAGCTTAAGTACTCACTGCTGGGAAAGAAAGACAACCAATCAGCTCGCTGCCAAGTGCTGACCAATCAGCTCACCATTAGGGCCCTACCACCTGCTGATTGATCCTTAGTACTGACCAATAAGCACAGCTAATGCTGACCAATCAGTTCACGGCTAGTGCTAGCCAATCCGCTTGGTCTTGGGGCTATGTAAGCACCATGCTTCCTCACCAGCCTGGCAGCATTCTCAGTCCCTACCTGCCGTTGGGACCTTTTCTGACCTTTCAGTAAATCCTACTTTCTCTACTTTCCAGCTGTCTGTGTCCCTTATTCCTCCTGGGCACGAGGCAAAACCCCTGACCTGAAGAGGCGCGGAAGAGCTGCAGAAGATCGTAAGAGCTGAAGAGCGGTGCACCCTGGAGTAGATCCAGCTGAATCGAGAGAGCTGCCAGCAGAAGGTGAGACCCAGAAGCAGAGACTCTTCTGGGGGCTGCAACACTCTCAGGGCTTAGCTTGCCATCCCATTAGAGCAAGCATTCCTGAGACTAGGCTTGCCAGCTCACAGTATCAGCAACACTCTCAAGGCGTGACTTGCCAGTCCATTAGAACCAACACCACTGGGCTTAGACTTGCCAGCCCATCAAGCTGACGTGACACTCTGGCACTCTCTGGAGCTCCGCTGGCTGACCCATTGAGCTGACACTCTCGAAGCCCAGGCTGACCTGAAAAATCTGTATCACTAACATAATCACCAGTGAAAAAGTTGAAGTCTTCTCCTCTAAGAACAAGAACAGGACAAGGATGCCTGCTCTCACCACTTGTGCTCAACATAGTACTGGATGTCCTAGCCAGAGCAACTAGGCAAGAAAAAGAAATAAAAATTCAAGTAGGAAAGGATAAAGTGAAATTGTCTCTGCTTGCTAATGTCATGATCTTATATAGAGAAAATCCTAGTGTCTGCCAAAAAGCTGTTAGAACCGATAAACAAATTTAGTAAATTTGCAGGATTCAAAATCAACATAAACACTAACAATAAACAGTCTAAAATAGAAATTTTTAAAAGTTCATTCAAAATACCACTAAAAATTACTTAGGAGTAAATTGAACAAAGCAAGTGAAATATGTATACCAAACTATAAAACGTTGATGAAAAAGTTGAAGATGACAAAATACATGGAATGATGTCTTGTGTTATGGATTAGACTAATTAATATTGTTAAAAGGTCCATACTACCTAAAGCAATCTACCAATTCAGTGCAATTGCTAGCAAAATTCCAATGTCATTTTTTCACAGAAATCTATTTTTAAAAAAATCATAAAATTTGTATGGAACCACAGAAGACCCTGAATAGCCAAAGCAATCTTGACCAAAAGAACAAAGCTGATGGCATTACACTACTGGATTTCAAACTATATAAATTATAAATCTATAGTAATCATAACAGCATGGTACAGGCATAAAAACAGACATATTTATCAGTGGAATAAGATAGAGAACCCCAAAATAAACCTACATGTCGACTGTTAATTGATTTTTTTTAACATGGTATGTGACATGACAATGCTCAATTATTGTTATTGTTTTTGAGTTGGAATCTCACTGTGTTGCTCAGGTTGGAGTGCAGTGACATACTCATGGCCACCCCAGCGTCAACCTGCTGGGCTCCGGTGAGCCTTCCAAGTAGCTGGAACTACAAGCGAGCGCTATCACGCCTGGCTAATTTTTTTTGATTTATTGTAGAGACGAGGTCTAGCCAAGTTGCCCAGGCTTGTCTCAAACTTGCGGGCTCAGGCAATCCACTGGCCTCAGCCTCCCGAAGTATTGGGATTACAGGCTGACCCACTGAGCCCGGCCTGGTCAATTAATTTTTGACAAAGATGCCAAGGACACACAATGGGGAAAGGGTAATTTTTAAAAAAATAAATGGTGTTGTGAAACTGAATATCCACACACACAAGAATAAAATTGTCCTTTATCTCACCCCTTATACAAATCAATACAAAATTGATTAAATACTTATATGAAAAATCTGAAAACATAAAAGAAAATAGAAGAAAACCTCCATGATACTGGTCTGGGTGATCATTTCTTGGATATGAGCCCGAATGCACAAACAACGAAAGCAAAAATAGACAAATGAGATAGCGTCAAACTAAAAACTTTCTGAACAGTAAAGAAAACAATTAAGTGAAGAGACAACCCTAAACGTAAGAGAAAATATTTATGTCATACATTGCATAAGGGGCTAATATTCAAAATATACAAGGAACTAAAGCTACTCAATAACAAGGAAGCAAATAATTCAATTAAAAAATTGAAAAAGAACCTCAAAAAAAGAAGACATAAAAATGGCCAGTAGTTACAAGAATGCTCAACATCACTAATCATCAGGAAAATGCAAGTTAAATCTCTGGCAAAATATCACCTTACATTAGATTGGCTATTATAAAAAAGATTAATGATAACAAGTACCATTGAAGATGTGCAGAAAAGAGAACACTTATACACAGTTGGTGGGAATGTAAAGTAGAACAGATATTTGGAAAAATAGTATGGAAGTTCCTCAAAAAACTAGAAATAGAATTACCTTATGATTCAATAATCTCACTATTGGGTATATAATTGAAACCAGCCGGGCTCAGTGGCTCAGCCTGTAATCCCGCGCCTTTGTGAGGCTGAGGTGAGTGGATTGCCTGAGCCCGTGGGTTCGAGACCCGCCTGGGCAGGCGAGACCTCATCTCTACAATAAAATCAAAAAATTAGCCGGGTGTGGTTAGCGCGCACCTGT
>NW_007252189.1:28842-99171 GCF_000164805.1 Carlito syrichta | reverse complement strand
GGAAGGATTGCCGGAGCCCAGCAGGTCGAGGCTGTGGTGGCCAGGAGCGGCCACTGTACTGCAGTCTGGGCGACAGAGAAAAAAAAAAAAAAAGAATTGAAATCAGTGTGCTGAAGAGATGTCTACACTCCCAAATTCACTGCAGCATTATTCACAATAGCCAAGATATGAAGACAACCTAAGTGTCCATCAAAAGATGGAGGATTTTTAAAATGTGGTATCTATACACAATGGGATACTCTTCAGTGTTAAAAAAACAAAACAAACAAAAACCAGAAAATTCTGTCTTTTGCACCAACATGGGTGAACCTACAGGACATTATATTAAGTGAAATAAGCCAGGCACAAAGAGACAAATACTGCATGATCTCATTTATACATGGAATCTAAAAAAGTAAAACTTATGAAAGGAGAGAGTGGGCTGGTGGTTGCCTGAAGCTGGGGAAGGGGGTGTGGATTGTAAAGGGGAACATGTTGGTCAATGGTACAAAGTTACAGTTAGATAGAAGAAATATGTTCTGGTGTTCTATTGCACAGCATGGTGATTATGATTATTAATCATTGTATATTTTGAAATAGCTAAAAAAGAGGATTTTAAATGTTCTCATCACAAAAAATAAGTATTTGAAATAGATATGTTAATTAACCTGATTTGATCATTCCACAATGTACACATTTATCACAATATTCCACTGTACCCCATAGACACATACAATTATTTGTCAATTAAAAGTTAACCAGAACTTTAAGAAAAAATTGCCACATCTTCACTGTTTTCTACCTGAAGACATTTCATAAATGCAATGATAGAAGTGAAATTCCCAGCTATAGTAGGTACAAAATAAATGCTTACTGAGTCATCATTTTATTGCAGCTCTCTGAGGCGGCAAATGGGGTTTATTTCATGGACTTGGATTTATATTCTAATAGTAAGGAGTAAATTCTCCCCTCTAACCCCATTTCTGTGTCCAAATTTCACTAATGGTATATTTAAAGAATCCCAGAACATAATTGGTTTTGCTATAGTGGGAACTCAGTTCATATTAACTTGTAATTATAGAGTATTACTCTCATGGCATAGGATGTTACACAGGCTTACATATGGTTTTTATACACAAGAGAAGCAAGAGAAGACACAGGCTAATGGAGATGCTCAGTTTGTCTTTCCTGATGTTTTCATGCTTGTCCTGTTTTTAACCTTCAAATACTTATCAACCAATGTACATTGCTACGTCTGATCAAAGGCTCTGCTTCGATTCTATCGCTTTCTGTCAACCACAGCTCCACTAGGTTTTTAATCGCAGACTGGGATAGAGTGAAATTGCTTCATGTAGTAAGTACCATAGGGTCAGCTCAACCTGCTGTGCCTCACATTTCAGTTATTCTTGGTCACCCATGTAAAATGGACACCTCCCTGCGTATCTCCCTATATTTTGCCCTGCTCACATGCATGCGCTTTGCTCCTACTCCACTGGCTTGCCTCACAAACTTGCCCATAACTCCCTAAGGAAGCCTCACTTCATGTGAAACTACCCATCCTCCTCAACCCACTCACAGAATGCTCTTTATCTCTTTCCTGACTCTTCCTGGAGGCCACTGCTTCTCCTGCCTCACCCCAGAGCAGAAGCTGCTCACTCACCCACGTGACACAGGACTCAAAGGAAATGGTCTTTTCCCAGCTCCTAAAGATTTACCGAGCACATTCTTGTGCTAGGCACTAACTAGACTAAGCACTTTATGTAGATTATATTATTTATTATCCTTATTATCCCGTATGATTTTCATATTAAAAACATTTGTGGTGTTTACTATCTGCCAGGCACTGTTTTGAGGACTTGTTTGAGTTTCTCCAGAAGCCAATCCTGAAAAAAGGATTTGGATACAAATAGTTTATTTGGGAGGTGAGTGGGGAGTGGGGAATGATGCAGGGAAATGAATGCAGCTGATAGACCATGTGTTATCAAACAAGTCATTCCATGGGGAAAATCTGAGTAAAATGGAAAAATCTGGAAGCCAACGTAGTATACCATCCTCAGAGTTATCCCACTCAAGGATCAAGGGAGCTGTGATATTTACATAACTCCCATCTGTTGTTGATGGAATGAGGGAGAGCTGATGAAGAGAGACACTGATTTTCAGACTGCTGATAATCTGGCCTAGCCAGGGATCATCCATCTATACTAACATCAATCTTTCTATTTCTGTGTGAGTGTCCCCCTTCCCTACTGCCTACATCCTCTTCTTAACCTTTTATTTTTCTTTAGAAATAATCTTTTTAAAAGACAGGGTCTCCCTCTGTTGCTCAAGCTGGTAGGCAGTGATATGATCATAACTCACTGTAACTTCGAATCCTGGCCTCATGGGATCCTTCCACCTCAGACTCCCAAGCAGCTGAGACTACAGGTGCATGCCACCAGGCCTAGTTATTTATTTGTAGAGACTGGGTCTCACTGTATTGCCCAAGCAATACTCCTGGCCTCAAGCAATCCTTCCACATCAACCTCCCTAAGTGTTGTGATCAAAGGTATGATCCACCACAGCTACCTGTTTTCTTAACCTTTCAACTTATCTGCATTCAAATATCTTTCTACTCCTTTGTTTCTCTCAATGGTAGCTGTGTCTCTTCTTTCCTTGGGTACCATCATCATCTGCCTGCTCAGAAACTCTGAGCTGTTCCCCTTTTCATGTTGGTTCTCTCTTCAAGCTCTCTGTCATGTTTTCATTCACTTGTCTTTCTTTCTGTTATCATCGGAGTCTCACTCTGTCACCCAGACAGGAGTGTAGTGGTGTGATCATGGCTCACTGCAGCGTTGACTTCCTGGACTCCAGTGATCCTTTCACCCCAGCCTCCCGAGTAACTGGGACCACAGGTTACTACAAGCCAGCTATTTATTTTATTTTATTTTTTTGTAGAGATGAGGTCTGGCCAAATCATCCAGGCTGGTCTTGAATTCCTGGGCTCCAGCAGTCTTCTTGCCTCGACCTCACAGAGTGCTGAGATTACAGATGTGAGCCACTGTGCCAGTTTGCATGTTTATTCTCAACATATGAATTTGTTCAAACCTTTCATTTGTAGAAAAACCAGCTTCCCTTGCTCCTCCCTCCTCTAACAGCTTCCCGCTCTTTCCCCTTGCTTGCTGCCACTCTGTGGAATACCTTCTACTCTTGTTTGTTTTCCTGCTTGCTGCTATTAGGTCCCCCTTAGCCAACACCTCTCCTCCTTCCTGATTCCAGTGGACTTTCTTCAGTCTTTATGCTAACTTACTTCTCTGCAGTTTTTAAGTATCTTAGATACTTTGACTTTCTTGAAATTTTTCTCCTTGTCTTCTTTAAAGTATTCTTCCTTTTTTTTTTTTTTTCTTCTTTTTTTTTTTTCTTTGAGTTGGAGTCTCACTCTGTCGCCCAGACTGGAGTGCAGTGGCCGCTCCCGGCCACCACAGCCTCGACCTACTGGGCTCCGGCGATCCTTCCACTTCAGCCTTCCAAGTAGACGGAATTACAGGCATGCGCTACCACGCCCGGCTGATTTTTTGATTTATTGTAGAGATGAGGTCTCGCCCGCCCAGTTGGGTCTCGAACCCGCGGGCTCAGGCAATCCACTCACCTCAGCCTCCCAAAGGCGCGGGATTACAGGCTGAGCCACCAAGCCGGCTCCTGGGCTTTTCGGGAAGCCTTTGAAAGTCAGTTCTATAGATTTGCATTTTTTCAATAGTAGTTATATATGTATTTTCTCCTTCTGTGTTTTCCTTGAACTGTTTCTCTTCTCGATTTATTTTCCCTAAATATCTTCCACACTAATTAGTGTGTAGTCCATAGTTCTAGCTACTTAAAAGGCTGAGGTGGGAGGATCACTTGAGACCAGGAGTTTGAGGCTGTAGTGAGCTATGATTACACCATTGCCCTCCAGCTTTGGCAACAGAGGGATACCCTGTTTTTGAAAGAATTTTTTTTAAAAAGAAAGTTAATCAGAGGATGTAGGCAGTGGAGAACGGGGACATTCACACAGAAATGAAAAGATTGGTGTTAGTACATTCATAAAATAATATTTTTAAAAAATCCATATTCCAGCTCAAATCTCTTTGATAAGCCCCAAGCCAGCATTAACAAACTACAATTACCACCCTTCCCACAAATAGCACTTCCTTTTTCTCCTCTTATAATTTGATTAGTATCAATATTATCCCCTTCCCCTAGTTAACTTTATTTATTTATTTTTCAATTTTTAAGAAAATGAAAAACTGATGTGACTATTTATAAAACAATATTGATTTACAGATTACCGTATATAGCATACTGAAAAAAATTTATCCAAAATGCCCCCAAAATATCAATTGTATTTTTAAAACTTAATTGTATTATTTATTTTTTTCCTAGTTTACTTTACAAAACAAGCAAAGCCCCAAATCAAATTTTGTCTTTGTGTCTTCCCTCTCATTCATTTCCCCCATATAATTTGTATTGAGCTGAGTTTGATTCTACTGCTTTAATGCCTGTCCACTGTTCCTTCCTACTGGACTGACTTAGTCTAGGTCTTCAACTTTACTATTAACAACCTTCTAATTTATCTTCCTTCCTCCATTTTGTATTCATTTTGATTTCTCTCCATCCCTCTTCCTCAAAGACATTTTCTGTCTGGAATACCCCTCAGGCTCATTGCCTCTTGTTTCTAAACAGACACACACACACTACTCTTATCCTGAAAAATGACTAAATATATGTTCTTCCAGCTTAGCTCAGGCTTTGGGAGAACTCCCTAATCTGCCTAGTCTGGCTTGGATGCCCTCTTAAATGATTCTGTAACACCAAAGTATCTTCAAGAATAAATCCTTTTTTCAACAAAAGGATCATGTGGTATATAGTTTTGCAACTTAAGCACCTAGCACTGTACATGGCATACAGCAGGCGCTCAGTACCTGTATGTAGAATATAAAACCTTACAAAATTTCTGCCTTCACACAAACACCCAAGTCACCTTTTAAGAAAAACATTTAATGGCATCATTTCTTATATAATACTTTCTTCTTTTAGAACTCCTATTTGGCTGGACTTTCGCATTCTTCTCTCAGTGTGTCTTATACATACAGTCAGGTACCACTGAACAATATTACTGTATATATGAGAGTGGTCCCATAAGATTATAATACCATATTTTTTATCATACATTTTCTATGCTTAGATACACAAATACTTCCCGTTGTGTTACACTTGTCTACAGTATTCAGTATATAACACGCTGTACAGGTTTATAGTCTAGGAGCCATAGGCTACACCATACAGACAGGGTGAATAGTGGGCTTTAATACCAAGTAAATGCACTCTATAATGTTTGCATGACACATTTCTCAGAACATAACCTCAAAGTTAAATGACACATGACTATTTAAAAAATTTGTATATCAAGTTAAATAAAATTAAGAGAATGAACGTTTTATTCCTTAAAGCAAACATAAGATGGATGATTACAAAGATGTATCTTTAGAGACAACTAAAAGTCATCAATTTAATGTAAGTGTGAAATGTCCTCTAGCTTCCATCACGATGACTAAATATTTCAAATAGCTATTTTCTTAAGTAATCTTTTAAAATGTGTACTTCATTTATGTGTCAGGAAAATGTACCATTTCATTTGATTAGTGTAAATCAAATTGCTACAAACTGCTCTCTGAACTAACACCATGCTGCTTCAGATGCACATTAAGTAGTAAATCAACTGTATTGGAAATTCTGGGTCTTATGTTTTCAGAGTGAAGCTGTGTACTTTTTCAGAGGTGCAATAATTCTTTTACATTTCTGGAATCTCTTTGTAAATTGCTCCTATTTAGTAAATTATCACTGTGCTAAGTAACCCAGAGTAATGAAAGTATTAAGAAGTGTCCAAAAGTCACATCCCTGTGGTATTCCCGAGCTTTTAGCTGAATGCATTTAGCCTTCTCTCCTGTCTTTTTGGAGATTTCTCAGATACCTCTGGCAAACTTTTGACAAAGATTTGCCAGCATCCATTGGCTGGGCATTATGTTTTATGACCTGCTTCTAGGGAGCTTTTGAACTAGAAGACATTTCATAATTAGAGCCCAGTAAGGTGCTTAATGCAAGCATGCAATGCTGCATCAGAGGCATGGAAGCTGTATTTGTGACTAGCATTTCACTTATGTGCATCTGTTAGATTAATTCATCTTCTATGGCTTTTCTCATTTTGATAGAAAATTTATCAGCAGTATAAAAGAGTAATATTGACTCAGTTTCACATTTAAATGTATTCCATCCATGTGCTGAGAAACATGATTTTAAGTACTGCTCCAAAAACAATATTTTGTTTAAAAAGCTTTGTCAGGTAGAAGAAGGTGCATTTTGGAAACAAAAAGGTTCCTTGCTGGGCAGAATAAAGTATGGGCGAAGGAAGCCTTTCTCTTAAATTAAAGCAATTTCACCTAGCCCTTTTAACGTAAGATGATTACTTCTATTTTACTGAAAATGCGCATTGAATCCGCTCCAACACAACAGCCAGTGTTTTCTAATCTCTGGTCATACATGTATTAAGTTGACATTTTAACTACCTTGTAGGATGACGTTTTAGCCCATGGTTTTAGAAACAGTCCTTGTTGCATGCTTCATCAGTTGCAACTGTAGATGGAATGGCCCTTTGAAGGTACTATCATAAATATTTCTACAAATGAGTGATCTGTTCCTATTACATCTTCTAATGCTGTCTTATGGCAGAGCAAACAAATAATTCAGACATCACATTCCCTGCACACAAGAACAGTAAGGGGCACTGTGGCAGAGTATAGCACATCACTGAGAACTGCATCACTAATTGTCTTTGAGGAGCTAACCTGTCTTCTCAGAGACTTATTTCTTGACAACCTGTCACAAGAAGAGTTGTGAATGTTCAATGAACAAAGAATAATGCTAGCATTGTGTATGTTAAAAAACTGAAAACTTTAATCTGGACAGTTTCTGACAAAATGTAAACATATTCTTAGGACTAATATAATTTTGAAAAATGTATCAATAGGTAAACGCACGGAAAATTGAAAACAGGATGATTGCATCTAACTGAAATATTATTTATAATACATTTTGCAACTCTTTTTAAAATTATGATTTGCAAGTATACTTTATTTCTGAAGTCTAATCAGGTATTGTCATATTACCCTGATAATTTTGTATCTCACAGCTTTCTCTACAAGAAATTTACTAGAAATTAGTTATACTTTGTCTCAGTCTAATGATTATTATTTTTATTTGTGAATCTAGGGAGTATTAAAATATTTCCTACTTCGATGGCAATTTGAGATGTACTTCTGTATGAATGGCTAAAAATGGCTGACGTTTTGAGATGGTTTGTTGCAGTTTTCATTGGAAAAAAATTGAACAAATGAGAAAATATTCTTATTTTTAATGCAGCTCAACAAACTATGGAAGCTAGATCAATAATACTTTTTATGATCAGTCATATCATGTCATGTTATCTTCAGAATAAGGTGGTCAAAGCTAAAGAGACAATATTTGTAGAGTTGAGCTTCTCTATCACAGCGAATAATCTGTCAATGAAAAGGCCATTTAGTACTCTTTTATTTGTCTCGAATGCAAATGCTTCTGCTTGGCAACTTGAAATAGAAAGTATCATTTTTTAAATCAAATAAAGAGCTTTAATGCTTATATGAATCAACAAATTCTGGAAGTCTTATAACATGTGCTAGCTGCATTTCCCACGAGCTAGACTAAATAAGTTGTTCATCTCTCAGCTATACTTTTCTGCTTTTGAGTTTTCTAAGATGTGACAACCTAGAGATACATGCAGCAAAAACGTTAAAGAGATTATCCTGTTAACAGAGCTTTCTTGTTCTGAGGCTTGCCTAAGGGACGGCTTAACTAGTAACTTTAATACTATGTGAGGAACAAAAAGTACTCAAAAAGATGGTTGTGTTATAATTAGGATAGTTTTTTGGGGGTCTCTTTCCCTCCCTCCCTCCTGCTCTCTCTGATTTCCCTCCCTCCCTCTCTTTCTTTCTTTCCTTTTTCCTTTTTGAGTTGTGGGTCTCACTCTGTTGCCCAGGCTAGAGTGCGGTGATACAATCACGGCTCACAGCAGCCTTGATCTCCTGGGTTCAGGAGGCTCTTGCCTCAGCCTCCTAAGTAGCAGGAACTACAGGCACGCACCTCCACTCCTGGCTAATTTTTTTTTTTTTTAATTTTTGTAGAGACGAGTTCTCGCAATGTTGCCCAGGTTGGTCTCGAATTCCTGGGCTCAAGCAATGCTTCCAACTTGGCCTCCCAAAGTGCTGGGATTATAGGAATGAGCCACTGTACCTAACTGATTAAGAGAGTTTCTAAAAAAAAGTTTGAAAATGGGGGCAACCCCTTCGAGTGCCCTCCCACTATGGGAGTTTTTCTGTCCTCTCAATAAATCATGCTTTTAAAAAAATGGAGCATAGAAAAGTTCTATAATTTCTTCCAGTTGCACTGTACTATCTAGAATAGAAGTGTTTTGATTTCTAAACACTTACTTTTCCCTACTTCTGCATCTTCCTTAGTAGTTATATAGACTGTGGTAAAACTAGCAATGAACTGATCATCTTGGGTGGTCTATTGAAATCTCAGCCACTTCTTTCTTTTTATTTTCTGATTCCCCAAATTCTTTTCTGCTCAACCAATTAAGAATATATTGCAGAATAATTGACAGTCTTACAGCACTAAGTGCCACTGTTATGAAACCCTTATTCTGCTTTAGGAATTTGCTGTGGTATAAAATAAAATTAGTTGTATAAATTTTCACAGGCATTTAGGAGTATGCAAGGAAGTCACCACCAACATTGCCAAATAGACTTATGCTAAGGCATTAAGGAAAATTCTACAGATCACAAAACAAATAACAAAAGAATAGCAATGATATGATACCTTCCCAAGCCCCTGATGTGCATTGAGAGAAATTTCCACTGGCAACTGTATACTCCACTCTGTTTATTGGACTTAAATCATTGGTGATGGTTTCATTAGTGAATAGTGTTGAGAAGGAAAAAATATAGAAAGACACAAGTCACATAGTTCTGTCATTGTCATTTGAAAAGTTAATATGGTTATACTTACAGGTACATTTGATAGGCCCTTACTGTGTGCAGAACACTGTCCTAGGATCTAAGGAATAACAGAATTCAAGGAAAGCATATCCCTCTTTCTTCCTTAAGAAACTTTCACTTAAGTAGGAGCTTGTACCATAGCCAGAACAGGGATCACCTAGAAAACACTAGTCCCACCAATAGTGATTCATGGTACTCATGTGACTAATTTGTATTCTCACTTAGGTGTGGGAAACCATCCTGAGGACGTTAAATGATTCACTTAAAAGCAGTATTTTACTGTCTATTTCTCTCTCCTAGAATCATTGAGAAACACAGGACTGAAAGCTGGTGTAACTCCACCTAAATGTATTCCCTGTAGCTCAGATATGCCGAGTTATACCTAGTACCACTCAGGGATTCAGGGAGACTATTAGTAGTTTACTGCTAAATGGTAATATCATAACAGGGAATACTTTCCTGAGCTATTGGTCTGTGCTTTGCAATACTACATAAAATATTAATACTTATAAGCATTATATCTGATGATTTGAAACACAGAAGCAGCCTATCCTCATAAATAGCACACACACACACACACACACACACACACACACACACACACACACAAAACAATGAAGGAGAGAAGAATTTTACACAAACATCTCATGCTGTGTCATTTCCCAAGGTTCTAATAATTAAGGATAAATATGTGTCAGCTGTGTAATACCTGTAAACAGTCTATGATTCAGGAATTATAAAAATACTTTCATGAAAAATCAATGGCCAGAATGCTCATATATATACTCTTCTCTATATATATATGGTTTTTTTATAGATGTATATATTTCATATATATAGTTCACACATACACACACACATACACACACACACATATATATACACATACAAACTTAGGAAGAGAGGAGGGAAGGGAAGGAAGGAAGGGAAGAAGGAAGTAGAAAAGAAAAGAGACTTATATTTTCTTACCAAATTAAATCTCCTGCATTAAAGGCAAGAGAAAACCTGAAGGTGATATTTTGATTGGTTCACACACCATAATAAATGTTGTTCAATTTAATTTGGCAACTAATAAAACATATTAATTGTAACTTTAAGGTTGACTGGGTCCCAGCTCTCTCTTCCCAGTCCTGGAGAGTCATACTACGAACTCCCTAGAATCTATTTTCTATATATTTGTTCAGTAGTTGATGTACAGTCACTTAGCTATTTGCATCATATAATCTGTGTGTTTTCATGAAGCTCAGTGGCCATTGCTACCTGTGTACTCTGCCTTCCTGTGTAACTCTAAAGGAACAGAGGAAGCATATTGTGCAGTCTCCACCACTGAATACCTAGCACTGTAGCTACTATCTGCAGTGAATTCTGGGGTACTAGACAGTTGTTCAAAGTGGAACTTATTATCATGACGACCTGTACATCATGCACAAGATTTAACAGAATACATGATTCTCTGCTTATGCATTTTAACCTTACCAGTGTAAGGGATTTTAAGCTCAATTCTGGGTTCTTTCCTTGATTGTTGTGATTATTCCTGCTTTGAACAATTTCCAAACAGAATTCATGTCTATAAAAATCGTTGAGACCTTTTGTCACTAGCTTAAGGTGGGTTAGTGCTATTTTCTAAGAAATGTCTTGATGCTTTACAGGCATTCATTTGGCCTGTCTCTAGACAGATAGAATTCATTCTGGAACCATCTCTGAGACAGACTTGACATAATCCAGTGACCAGTGAAGAGAAGGAAGAGAAAAATGGCAGGATAGACTGATATGTCTTTAACAATGGCTTACCTGCCTTAAATGTCAGGACAAAATGTTTTAACAAAAATTCCATAAACAAACCAGAGGTCAGTGAGGTGCTTGACAAAATAAAAATGAAATAGTGCATTAGAGAGATTAGAATTGTTATTTGTGATAAAATTTAACAGACATGAGTCTATTTAGTTATCTCATCAAGTATAACTTTTTTTGGGGATGCAAATTGGTATTAGCAACCTAAAAATAAGATTCAATATGTCGTAACAATGTGACTAGTGTTCTTTCCAATACTACTCAGAGAAACAAAATTATAATGTTAAAAGGCAGTGTGTATGTGTGTGTGTGGGGGGGTATTTAGAAGCTGGTTTGTATCAAGTTTTTTTAAATTAAAAATTATAATTATTTGAGTTGGATGAATTTTAACCATAGGTATCTAAGCTCCTATATTGTTTTTGTTCATGAGTCTGTTGTTTTAGCTAGAAACAATTTTTGAAAAGAAATTAAAATTATATAGACCACACACACACACACACACACACACACACACACACACACACACACACACAGAAGCGTATACATATGGAAAAACAAAATGGAAAAAAGCAGGCAAGTCTCAAGACCTTAAGCCCAATCCTTCACCATAACACCATTATGCACTATTAATGCTATTCTAGACTGAAAGAGAATACTTGAAATGCCCAGAGCATTCATACTGGGGGACACACTCTGAAAGGTTAAGTCAGAGTAAGATTGTGGTCAGTGATAAGACCTAGCTTATGAAGTTTTACTTTCAATAGAGGAGCCACTGAAAGAATATGCAAGGGAGGAAAGTTGGTAAGGCAGTGGTTTAGACAGACGAGCTGCACAGTAGTTAGCAAGATGGCTCCAATCCAGGAGTGAAAAGTGTTTTCCTAGAGAAGCAGAAGCACAGAAACCATAAAAATGGAAACAGATTCATACCTCCAATGCTGCACAGAAATCATAGGTAGGGGTTAGTGATATTTAAAAACGGAAACGATTCAAAGACAACCCTAAGTTTTTATCATAGTTGGATAATACAATAAAGGAAAATTGATAGCGTTAAAAATATAAGGAAAAATAAATAATTCTGGGTGGTTAACTATTAACTGTGTTTTCAAACACTGAGTTTTAGGTATAAGAGAAACATCCTTATTAAAATATAATAAGGAATTTTTGCATTTGCATAAAGGTTTATATTTTCAAGACACTTTCTCATGGTATTTTGTTAGTTCTTCACAACTTTAGGCACTATTATTATGCCTGTTTTACCAATAAGAAACTGAAGGTCAAGTAAGTTGAATGAATTATTTAAAGACACACAGCTTACAAGTTGTAAAGCCAGGATTCTAACACAAATGTCCTGATTCCTAAGTCTAGAATAAATATGTTTATACCTGTTATTTGGAGGATTAGAATTTGTCCCTGAGATTTTGGTACTCATTAGTCAAGAAAAAATAATGAAAGCAAAAGCCAGGTAGTCCAGAAGGAATTCCAGGACAGCAGAAATAGACAAGATTTACAGTAATTCATTCATCTGTGTTTCTTGGGTTGAATTGTTACTTACCTTGATTTCTTTTCCTGTCTAGCAGAACATTTTTTAAAATAATATGAAATCTCTTCTTTTTCTTAATTGGTTCCCATATCACTCTCCCTCTTCTGTCTGCCTTTTCCCATTGTGATTTTCTTGCCTTTCCTTTCTTTTTAAAAGCCACAGAAGAGCATATATTATCTATCCTGCCATCCTAGCCCTATGCCGCATTCTACTTTGGACATTTCTCTTTTGCTACAGGCATTATGCTTAACTGAAAATCTGTAAGTTGCAATCTGGTCTCATGTCCTGTGAGTCTTCTCAACTTTGCTTGAAGAATAAGACCATGAATTCAAGCAAACAATCTTAAGGTAAAGGTAACCTTGAATACAGGGAAGCAGAGGAATTAGTCAAATGAGCTAGCACCTTGTCCAATTAATCTCCCTGGCTGTGCCTATTGTCTCTATTTTTAATCCTCTTTTTAACTTGGGAATTCGCAGAATAAGAAACCCAAGCTATCTGGAAAGTCTATTTTACTTTAAATGCATTATTCCACATGTCTGAAAAAAATAGTATAATGCTTCAAGAAATATTATAAGGCTATAAAGTTAAATCAAATAATTGGTCTTTTTTAAAAAAAAGTATTCTATATTTTGGGGTAGAAATTGGATGTGTGTGTGTTGTTTGTGTGTATAGGTATGCAATATAAGATGGCATAGATGAAATAATATAAATTGTCACTATTGAAATGGAAAATTGTAACATGATGATATTTAGTTGAGGAGGTTCTCTGGATTTTTGGAGGGTGGAGTTAGGCACTAAAGGAAGGGCTAGACCTGGATGTTGAAAATAGGATGGAATTTCAACTGCAGAAAACAAAAAGAAGCAAAGCATAGATGGGCACTGGAATGTCCACTAATCTGTTCAAAGGACATGGAATATGTGGATCTATGAGAGAAAAATGAGTAGAAATGAATTTATTTTTATTAATTTATTTTTTATTTTGAATATGTAGGGTACAATTCAGGGTTAGGTATACAAATGCTCATAATGTAGGTACCCTTGTTGATGAGGTATCCCCCCCGCCCCGATCTTCCCTGGCAGTTTCTCACTGCTTCCAATCCCTCCCCACCTCCTCTGGCAGCTTCCAAGTACTGCCAATCCCTTTTTTACAGTATTAGGATAATTGTTCAAGGTCCGCTTATGAGTGAGAACTTATGATACTTGGTTCTTTGTTTCTGTGATAGATCACTCACTGTTATAGACTCTAAGTTCATCCAAGTTGCTGAAAGTTCATAATGTTGTCCATAAGGAGAAGCATATGTTATCTATCCTTTTAAAACAAAAATGGGTCTTCTTTTAATCTTCTGCATGTGGTCAACCAGTTTTCCCTGCACCATTTACTGAATAGGTTCTCCTCTCCCCAGTGGTTGTTGGTGAAGGCTTTGTCGAAGATGAGTTGGTTGAGAAATTGAGGATTTGCTTCTGGAATCTCTCTCCTGTTCCATTGGTCTATATGCCTGTTCTTGTACCAATACCAGGCTATTTTGATTTTTGTAGCTTTATAATAAAGTTTAAAGCCTGGGAGTGTTATACCTCCTGGTTTGTTTTTTATACTGGGGATTGTTTTGGCTATTCCTGGTTGTTTATGTTTCCATATGAATTTCTGTATTGTCATTTCCAGAAGGGTGTTGTAGGTAATTTAAAGGGTACTGCATTAAATCTATAGATTACCTTGGGTAGGATGGACATCTCAACAATGGTGATTCTTCCAATCCTTGAGCATGGAATATTTTTCCACTTGTTTGTGTCATCTTTGATTTATTTGAGCAGTATTTTATAGTTTTCATTGTAAAGGTTTTTGACTTCCCTGGTTAGAAATACGCCAAGGCATTTCATTTTTTTGTGTGGCTATTGTGAATGGGATCGTGCTTTTTATTCGAGTTGCTGTTTATTTATTGTTGTTGTATAAGAATGTGATTGACATTTGCACATTTATTTTATACCCTGAGACTTTGCCAAAGTCCCTTATTAGTGCAAGGAGGTTTTTGACAGATTCTCTTGGGTTTTCAATGTATAGAATCATGTTGTCTTCAAAGAAGGATAACTTAGCTTCCTCTTTTCCTACTTGGATACTCCTGATTTCTTTCTCTTGCCTCGTTGTTCTAGGTAGGACTTCCAATGCCATGTTGAACAGGAGGGGCGAGAGTGGCATCCTTGTCTTGTTCTGATTTTCAGGGGAAATGGTCCCAATTTCGGTCTGCTTAGCAGTATGTTCATTGTGGGTTTCTAGGAGATGGCTTTTACTATTTTGAGGTATGTTCCATCTATGCCTAGATGTTCTAGGGTTTTTATAAAGAATGACTGATGGATTTTATCCAAATTTTTTTCCACATCTAATGATATAGTCATTTGTTTTTTGTTTTTACATCTGCTGATGTGTTTATTTAATTATTTTTATGATCATGCAGATGTTGAACCAGTCCTGCATCCCAGGGATGAAGTATATTTGGTCATGGTGGATAATTTTTGAGATGTGTTGTTGGATCTGGTTTGCTATATTCTTGTTGAAAATTTTAGCATCTATGTTCATCAAGGATATAGGCCTGTAGTTCTTTCTTTGTTGGATCTTTACCCCGTCTGGCTATCAGTGTGATGTTAGCTTCATAAAATCATTAGGGTAGAGTTCCATCTTTCTTGATTGCTTGGAATACTTTCAATAGGATTGGTATCAGTTCCTTCTTGTATGTTTTGTAGAATTCTACTGGAAAACCATCTGGTCCAGGGCTTTTTTTTTTTTTTTTTGGTAGGTAGTTTTCTTATGACATTGTCAATTTTCTGGGTTGTTACAGGTCTATTTAGGGTCTCAATTTCTTCTTGTTTCAACCTGGGGAGGTTGTGTGATGTCAGAAAGTCCTCCATTTCATTTAGGTTCTCGAGTTTGTTTCCATACAGATGCACGTTGTAGTCCCTGACAGTCTTTTGTATTTCTTCAGGGTTAGTTGTGATTTCATCTTTTGCATTTCTGATTGTGTTTATTTGGACTTTTTCTCTCTTTTTCTTATCAGTCTAACCAGGGGTCTATCAATCTTGTTTATCTTTTCAAAGAGCCAGCTTTTGGTTTTGTTGACTTTTTGGTATTATATTTTTGTCTTTTATGTCCCAAATTTGGGTTTTGATCTTTTATTTATTTTTTATTTTTTATTTTTTATTTTTTTTGAGTTGGAGTCTCACTCTGTCGCCCAGAATGGAGTCCAGCGGCCACTCCCAGCCACCGCAGCCTCGATCTGCTTGGGCTCCAGCGATCCTTCCGCCTCAGCCTTCCAAGTAGCCGGAATTACAGGCATGTGATCTTTTATTTTTGCGATATGAATTATTCTGCTTTAGTTAGGGTTTTGGTGGTCTTGCTTCTCCAGCTTTCTTAGGTGATTTGTTAGGTTGTTAACTTGTGATCGTTCCATTTTCTTCATGTGTGTTCATAGAAATATGAATTCCCCTCTTTCTACTGCTTTCATGGCATCCCAGAGATTTTGGTAAGAAGTTTCTTCATTTTCATTTATTTCCAGGAATCTTTTAATCTCCATGTTTTGATTTCTATATTGACCCAGTAGTTGCTTAACATCATGCTGTTTAGTGTCCAGGTCTTTATGGGTTTGGGGGGAATTTTGTTGGTGTTGATACTTATTTTTATCCCACTGTGGTCTGAGAAGGTGCATGGCAGTATTTCAATCTCATGAAGTTTGTTTATGCTTAATTTATGGTCGAGTATGTGGTCAATCTTAGAGTACATTCCATGTGATGAGTAGAATGTATATTCTGTGGTTGTTGGGTGGAGTTATCAATTAAGTCCATTTGATCAAGCATCTGGTTTATGCTCCAGATCCCCTGCATTTTTTGTCTTGATGATCTGTCCAGGGTTGTTAGTGGGATATTTAAGTCTCCAGCTGTGATAGTGTTAGATTCAATATCTTTTTTTAGTTTACCTAGAAGTTGTTTTATGAAAGTTGATACTCCTATGGTGGGTGCATATATGTTTAGGATAGATATTTATTGTTGATGGATTGAACCTTTTATCATTATGTAGTGACCTTCTGTATCTTTTAAAATTTTTGATAGCTTAAAGAGTATTTTTTTCTGATATTAAGATCATGACTCCTGCTTCCTTATGCGTTCCATTTGCTTGAAATTTTGTCTTCCATCCTCTTACTTTGAGTCTGTGTATGTCCTTCCTGATGAGATGAGTCTCTTGGAGACAACATATTGTTGCCTCATGATATTTTATCCAATTTTCCATTCTATATCTTTTCAGTGGTGCATTTAGTCCATTCACATTCAGGCTAAGTACTGAGATGTGAAAGTTTATCCCTGTCATGAGGTTCTTATAGAGTTTGTTGCTGTTGCTGCTGCTTGCTTGTTTATTTGTTTGTTGTCTTACCTTCGATTTTTGGATTGATTTATGTGTGTTTTCCATCTTTTTCCTGCATTCTTGGGAAGGACATTGGCATTCCTTTTTTTCTTTCTTCTGTGTTTAATGCTTTCTTAAGTGTTTATTGTAGAGCTGGTCTGGAGGTAGTGAAAACTCTTCTAGATTGAATGCCTGTGAAGGATTTTAATTCTCCATCACTGATGAAATTTAGCTTAGCTGGGTAGGTAAAGGAATGGATTTAAATTTGAAATTAATGCCTCTCGCTTAAGCTTTGCCTTTCTAAGATTAGTTTAAATAGTACTTTTCTACTTATTCGATTTGCCCTTTTTCTCTTGGCTGCATTCTCTTTATAATATCTGGTGAAATCTTCAAGAGACAAATCAGTCAGTTAATATGTTTTTCCTTAAAATGGCATTTTTAAACTTAATTAATGCAATTTATTTATTGACTCCCTCCCCATTAGAGGCTACCAAAACACAAATGTAAAAAAATTGGTTTAGGGAAGGAAGATTAATGTAAGCACATTGTATTATTTTCCAAGCCTGCATAATAATATTTAATAAGGAAATAGTATCAAATGATATCATACAGATTAAAAGACAAATAATGACATTTGTACAGTAGTCCCTGCATATACTTTCTCAATTTTCCTATAAAATAACTAAAAATATAGAGAAAGACACAGGTCACAGTGGCACTATGAACTATGTCTGATAGTTTGCCTCTATCTGGATTAGGGATGAAGACTTTTAAAATGCAAGACTGATATATTCAGGTTGGTAATTGTAATGAGAGAAATAAAGCCCTGATACTGGGGCCACTAGAGGAAATAGGATGGTCCTTTAAGCCCCACTTTCCCTAACCCCACTCCCATCATAGTTCAATTCCAGAATACTGGGCAGTTTTCTCTCTATTCTATGGCTATTGTACTTGGAGGGGGTTAGACAACACACCATCTCATCACATATGCATTCAGAGTTTCAACTTTAAACATTAAGTGCACAGAAAGAGAGTAGAGAAGGAAGATGAATGAGCACTGATTTTACATCCTGAAAGGGGCTGTAAGCCTACGGTTTTGGGAGTTTGCTTTTCCGTATTAACCTAGAAATCTCTGGATTACACCCTTTGAAAAGTAGTCTAGAAGAATCACTGTAGATGCTTTATGGTCTGCATTCTGTTCTCCAGCTTTTGGGAAGACTGAGGTCAGATAACTGTATTCAGAAAAGTTTCTTCAAGTTAATCAAAACTGGAGACCCACTCAGCTGTAATGAAGAACTGAGTGTCCCTAAACTTGAGCTGAGTGCTTTTCAGATTTTCTGTTATTTCCCTGATTTTGGAATAGACTGATGCATCTGTAAGAATTTGTTTTGCAGAGGTGTTCCCCCATTCTTATTCTGGGGTTTGGTGTTCTTGCATAGAAACCATTTTCGCTGCTCTTGGTCCTCAGCCATGACAATGGATCCTAGGAGTGTCTTATTTCTCCCTCCCTCTGGTGCTAGATCAGAAAAAAACAAAAACAAACAAACAAAAAACACTGCTTAGCAGTAATCCTTAATATCCAATATCCTTAACATTATTTTCTGTGGTTAGAAAAGTGACTCCCAGGAGGATAATGCCTATCTCTATCCTCAATCCACCCTGGTCCCAGTCCCACTCTCCAACTGAAGGATATTAGCAAGGCTTTTTGTTGTTGTTCTGAATTCTTTCTACTTTCTCTTATTTTTCTTTTTTCTTGCACTGCTCTCTCAAGAATTGGTTTCATCCTGTAATTTGATCCAAATTGTATTATGTAAAAAGTGGAATAAATTTATATAGCCAGAACTGTGCTCCGAAAAATGACTGAGGGGGCTTGTTGAGAAATTTGGAATATGACAGTGAGGGGGCAATGTTCAGGTTCAAGTTAAAATGGATGACCATAGACTGCCTCCCAATAGAGGTGACTTTTGTCAGTGGCAGGACAACTAACTGGACAAGTAGGGTATGAAAGTTTGGTGGGAAATAGAGAAGAATTTCAGTATTTCCAGCATCGCTGGGCCTTTTCTAGTCTGCCAGTTCTCAGCCTTCTGGAACAATCCACTTGCCTAGGATTCTCAGGAACTGACATCTTCATGTCCTGCACCATTCTGAAGTCCTCAGGCTCTGCAAAGTTAAGCTGCTCTCTGATTCATCTGCATTGTTATCTCCCTCAGCCATTCCTCATCTGTTGCTCAGGACTCCCTATGGGTTTCAGAGTCTCCAGATGACACTGAGAAGTGAACACTGAGCAATTTGAAGGAAGTGGAGGAGTTGGTAGAGAGAGAAATTCACAGAGGAGGTGAATAAACATAAAAGTTTTCTTGTTGTGGGTATGCCATATTCTAGAATGTGATGACTTTAGAGAATCTCTCTTAGGCTTTTCCTCCTTAAAGAGAAAGAAGAAAAGAAAAGAAAAATTCCATTAGTTTAGCTTGGGTAAGTTCCTTCTATTGAACTCAGAATATTATCAAAATCACAGGTGATTATTATAAAACAGGTAATCTTTGCATTGTTGATGAACTCACATACACAAAGTGTGAAAAAAATGGACATCCATTGGGGGAAGAAAGGATGTCATGTGCTGCTTTTCACTGTTGACCAAATTTGAACTGTGTTAAATGCACTATAGTAGAAACCTACAGTGGCACTTCAGAGAAAATTTGCTATCCTGAACAGCAGCATTTTAACAAACAACTAGAAAGAAAGTTTTATTTCTTGTGAGCTTATTGCAAATTAAGATAAATCCAAAATGTCTACATATTTTTGACTTTTTCAAGACTCAAAGTCTCTAACAAGATAGAATACCATTATTGAAATCTCACTGCAAAGGAAAGTTGTCTTGGAATAATGTCAGGAGAATGCAGCATGCCCTTTCAGTGTTATCCTGAGGTATTGTTAATGGGACTAAACATTCTGTGTTGCCCAGGATTTTCCTGGCTTTAGCTCTAAAAGTCTAATGTCTGGAAAACCTTCAGTTGTTGGAAAACCAGGGCAGGTGGTTGTCCTGCACATACAGACAGTTTAAAGTTCTGGGGTGCACTTTTTTTTGACTTTGTTCTTTACTGTTATTTAAGGGCTCAGAAGTAGTGATATTACATGTGATTTGTAGACCTTGTCTGGTAGAGATGCAAATAAATTGTCTGGAAGAAAAGATAACCCCAGATTATTTTTTTTATTGCCCTATAGAACTTATTTAGTTTTATATCTACCCTAGAAGTCTTGTCTTAACATTTCTTTTAAAAATGTTTATAAATATCCAGTTTCTCAAAATACTTTACCATCTTACTGGTTCTCTCATTAATAAGTTAATAAATCTTTGCATGTGTTCATTCTACATTTGTACAACAGTCATAGTTTAACTTTAAAAAATATATACTTTGGCATCACTAAAAAAGACTGAGCATCACAATTTCAATGCAGTTCTTTTAGACAATCACATTTTAGACAAAATATATATATATTTCTCTGGGCTTTGGTTTACTCATTTCCAGGCATGAGGGTAATATAGAGTTTATGTGATGATTAAATGGGTGAATGTATATTAAATATGAAGCAAAATGCCTTGTAAATTGTAAGACTATATTTAAGCTATAGCCATGGATGTCAACTCATTACCCAATTTCTCCCTGTGAGGTCTTCAACATCTGAAAGTAGGAAAAATATTTCTGTTAATTTTTATCAATGTATTCTTATTGGAAGAGTCTACATGATTAGATCCAATACCTTGTGATTCAATTCATGGTTTGCTGTTGCCCTTAAGTTTGTTTTCCTCTATCGTTATTCAGAATATATACTCATCTTATATTTGAAGGGAGGATTGGAGGATTAATCAATTCTGAGTGCACTACCTTGCATTTGTTCTTATAGAATTTAATCACATTTAATTCAGACTGTTTCTCAATCTTTTAGCTTCAGTCTGAACTTTTCCCAAATAAGACTCTGAGCATTTGTGTGTGTGTGTGTTTGTGTGTGTGTGTGTGTCTGTGTAAAAATAAAACATATATTAAAAAGACAGAAATACTATATAAAAACATCCAGCTTAGCCGGGCTCAGTGGCTCAGCCTGTAATCCCGCGCCTTTGGGAGGCTGAGGTGAGTGGATTGCCTGAGCCCGCGGATTCGAGACCCGCCTGGGCAGGGAGATCTCATCTCTACAATAAATCAAAAAATTAGTGGGGCGTGGTAGCACGCGCCTGTAGTTCCGGCTACATGGAAGGCTGAGGCGGAAGGATCGCCGGAGCCCAGCAGGTCGAGGCTGCAGTGGCCGGGAGCGGCCACTGCACTCCAGTCTGGGCGACAGAGTGAGACTCCAACTCAAAAAACAAACAAAAACAAACAAACAAACAAAAAAAATCCAGCTTTTCAGATTTAAAGAATAAGAGAAAAATTATGAATGACATTAATAAGGACATCTTTATCCAACAATAATTTGTTTATATATTACATATGTAATATTACATATTACATACATATATTATATATTGCATACATTATTTCTCTAATAAACTTATTAAACATAACTAACCAATTAATCTCCAGAGATTTCTATTAATGTAGCAAAAGGAAGATAATTCCTGAGTTTATGTTTTCAAAGCTACCAAAAATTTATTGAAACATTTCAGATGGTTTTTCCACTAATTCTTAATATCTTCTCACTTTTGTGATATTTGAAAGTCATTATAAAATGCTATAAAAACCCTTCAGGAAAGGCATCAGAATGACAAAGGGCACTATTATACTTCAGTACAAATGAAGTATAGTGTAGATGGAAAGAGATTGCCTCTTGGGTTCGATAGACTTGAGTACAAATCCGAGTACTGCCACTTGCCAGCTATGTGATTTTGAGTTATTTTCTTTCTCTCTCTAAATCTTAGTTTACTCATGTGTAACATGAGAATAAGAACAATGCTTTTTTAATGGAAGTTCTCTGTTGAGTCAATCAGATAACAAACCAAGTACATAGCTGGATTGGCACATAGTATTCAATGACTCTTAGATGTTTATATCATTATTATTGGATGAGTTATCAATTCAAAATATAAATATGTAATCATAAATATGTATTTTACAATATTAAAATAATAAAGAGCAGATTGATCAGATATTGCTAGGGAAGTAAAGTTTCTCATGTTTCTGCTTCCCTAATTATTACATAATTGAATTTTGATCCAAAAAAGGTGATTAGTAGATATAATAAGTGCCCCCAGCTGGTTCAAGGAGCAACACGTGGATAAACACCAGGGTAGGACCCTTATGTGCCTGATACTTGAAAGAAACTAAAGGATGGTTATGAGTCAAAAACCAAGCAGAGCTTGATTACTCTTAAAAGGTGAAGAATTACATCCCACTTTGAGGATCCTGTATGCTCCAAACCCTAATTGCTGAATCAATGTTAGGGTCTCAAGATAAAACAGGTAATAATTTTTTAACGGGAACACAGTCTGGAGTAGTGGTAAAGTCTTAGTTCTTATACCTATTTCTTTAAGTCATTATAGGACACGGTCAGATTAATCCAATTAAGAGGAAAACCATTTAAAAAATATGTAACCAGTAAAATACAGGCAGAATTTGTTTTGCAAAGGGAAATTTTTCTTAGTTCACAGCCTCAATTCTAATGCTACATGCACCAGCTAAATTTAGCTTCTCTCTGATTGAAGGCACACACCTATCTCTTCCCTCTGTTTAATATGAACCATGAAAGGAGGGCAGAGGATAGAAATCTTCTTCTTTTAGATCAAGATTCAGCAAATGATGACTTGTGGAACAAATCTAGCCTGCAGGCTGTCTTATACTTGCCCATGGGCTAATAATGGTTTTACATTAAGTGGTTGGAAATAAACAAAAATAAAGATTATGTAATAGAGACTGTCTGAGGCCCCAAGGCCTAAAATGCTTAGTACCTGGCCCTTTAGGGAAGCAAGTTTAACCAATCCTCATTTTAGATCTATTATCATAAGTTCAATTACAAGAGCCTTCTAAAGCCTTCTAAGGCAAACTTGTTCTGTTAATGTAAAGAGAGCAAATATTTTAGACTTGGTGGGCCAAATGGTCTCTGTTGCAACCACTCAACTCTACTGTTGTAGTTGTCATATGAAAGCAGTCATAGACAATAAGCAAATGAATGAGTCTGACTGTGTTCCAGTAAGACTGTATTTATAAAAACTGACAGCAGGCCAAATTTGCCTATTGGACACAATTTTCTGATCATTGTTCTAGAAGACAACTCTGAAGTCTGAACTTGATACATCTATTTAATTTCCCATTAGATTCTTGCCTTGATAAATTTGTCTCTGAACTTGGTTTATTTATTATGCCTAAATGTTGCCTTCTCCAAAAATCATGATTTAGTTTCCTATATGGGCTTTCATTTTTCTAGATTTCTGGATGTCTTGACAAGAACATTTTGCTCATCCTTATTCTCAATATCTGTCAGATCATGCCTTGTCTTTCTTACCTATCTCTTCTGAAACTCAAGTGTCAGAGTGCTTATCCCTGTTTTTAACTTTGACAAAGTCATGGAAAACAATTCTAGCCTCAGAGAAATTCTTATTTCTACATATGAGGCTTTGACATCCCAGAAAGACTGTAAGCTTTGGAGTCAGATCTAGGTTCAACTCCTCACTTAACTGTCTTTTTGCTAGAAAGAACTTGGACAATTTTTTTCCCTGAAACTTTCTTCATCCTTAGTACCTATACTTCAGGCATTTTCTGAGGATTAAACAGGTTAATGTATATAAAATATCTAGCATGTCATAGGCACCAGTCAGTATCTGTTTGATGATAATGATCCAAAATCATGATTGCTGTAATTGTCTCCTAGAATGATTCTGCTTTCAGTTTTCTCTCTTTCTATCTATAATGCACACAAATGTTGAATTAATCTTCTTATGATGTCTTTTTCTTTTCTTTTTTTTTGTGTTGGAGTCTCACTCGGTCGCCCAGACTGGAGTGCAGTGGCCGCTCCCAGCCACCTCAGCCTCGACCTGCTGGGCTCCGGCGATCCTTCCGCCTCAGCCTTCAGAGTAGCCGGAATTACAGGCATGCACTACCACGCCCGGCTGATTTTTTGATTTATTGTAGAGATGAGGCCTCGCTGCCCAGGTGGGTCTCGAACCCACGGGCTCAGGCAATCCACTCACCTCAGCCTCCCAAAGGTGTGGGATTACAGGCTGAGCCACCGAGCCCGGCTATGATGTCTTTTTCAAGATCCATCTCTTCAATTAAAGTTTCTAAAATGGGTTTCAGTTGTACAGGTGGGATCTAATATCCTAATAATCTGAACCTATAGATGGTGTTAGGACTAAATTTACTGTCAGGGTCATCCAGACTAGAAGTCCTTCAAGAAATGGGGCAAAGTTTAGCTTGTACCATGAGGAATTTAACTCTTTCAAACAAAATTTTCTACTTATTTCTGCACTCACACACAACCCAGGTAACAAAAATGATTCAATGTGCCATATCCATCAGCATCTAGACCTATATCTATACCTACATTACACTATAAATTTTCCAGATTGTGAAACACTTATTATTTATTCCTTGTGTGAGAAATGTTTAGAATGCAATGGTAAAGACATGACTCTGTCTCTAAAATAATATGGAGGCTAAAAATGAGTGTAGTAGGGACTTTTTGGAAGCAGATGCAGAGACACAGTTAGGAATGAAAATGGTTTATTGGAGATATTACCTACAAAAGATAGAAGGAGGCGGAGAACAGCAGGGCTGCACAGGGAAAACCTCCAGGTCAGATGCAGATCTGACAGAATCTTGGCCAACACATGTGGGAGCTCTGGAGCAAACGTTGTCTATTTGAGGAATCTTGTGCTGATCAGAAATGACCAGGTCTACAACTCCTGCTGGGCTAGATCACTAGGCCCTGCCCAGGAAAAGCATGGCCTTGGCTTGAAAACTGAATCAGATCTGCGGGGGGAACAGCTGGAGTCTGTCAGCTCATTGCACCACTACAGCTGAACAACTGTTTTCTTGAAGGGACAACTGAAGATCACACTTCCACAGCTGCCATTGAGAGACAAAGGCAAAAACATGCAATTTGACATGTGAAACAATAGAACTATATGTAAGCTGTATCGACGCTAAGATAGGTAGCATTGAGCACAAGCCAATTTGAATCTCGTTAGATCTCAAAAAAGAAAAGTGAAAAATGAAGTATTTCAAGAGACATGCTTCAATGATCAACATGTTTAGAGACAATATTTACGTTTGCCTAGATTTGTGCTTAAATTATTGCTTTTACCTAAAACTTCTGATTCTGTAATTGCAATTTTATGAATGAGTGACTGGGTGTTTGAGTTTTATATTACCCTCTGTTAAAAACAAGACTTAGATGATAAATTCATTCAGAATGTTTTATATGGAAATTCTATGGATTGCTGTAAGATAGAATATTAACCTATATGTCTTAAAAACATTTCTATGCTCAAACGAATTAGGAAAACATAGAGTATAGACAAGATTGACATAGATCTTTACAGTAAAATTTCTCAGGGCCTTTAAATTGCGAATATACGTTATAGTCTCAAATGGTGGAAGAGGCAGGAGAAGTGGAATATGCAGAATTTCTCACACAACTGAACATAGAACCAAAGTCAACTAGGGAATTGCTGAACTAATGAACTTTACTTTTACCCATATTAAGGAATTCAGCCAACTGTTACTATACTTTGAAATATCATAAAAAACAGACTAATTTCTTTTTCAGTTTTTATCTGCATATTTGACATTAGATAGACAAAGTCTAATTTCCCATTTCATTGTTAAAGGAAAACATTCTTTGTAAAATAAATCTCATATTTTGAAACCATTAGTTAATAACGCTAACTAGAGGCTAAAGGCAGCTATAATTATTTGCATCATCATCTGGAATTGGCTTTCCTTTTAATAGAGCCCATTTGCACTATAATAAAAAGCATGATCGGAACTGATTAAAGCTGGCTGGAGCAGTTTTCATTTAAGAATTTCTCTTCCTGTGTCAGCCGATGTTTCTCTCTTAATGTTATTTTAATGCAATCGTTTTATGTTTGAAAATGAAGGCAATCATGTCAGTCCACGAGCTGGCAAAAGACAGTTATTGATTTTTACAAATCAGTCACCTTTAAAAATCCATATGAGATGAATATTTATTATTTTGCAAGTACAAATCAGTTTCTGTAGAAACAAGAATGAATGCATGCAAAGGCAATGAATTTTGAAAAAATGAAAATGTGAGAAATAGCTTGCCTTAATGTGTTCCTTACATTGTGTCGTTGTAATAAACATCCCTCATTGATTATTTCTCCCAAAGTAGCAGCAATTTTCATTAGCTTGCAATGTGCCAACTGCAAAAACTGACAAATTTTAAAAACGACATACTCTAGAACCACCTTTTGTTCACTGAATTATTGCAGCTCACATACAACAATACAAATTAATCTAACTTCACAACAGAAATGTTTCTGTAACCCTATGCAGAACTGATTTTGGAATCATAGTATATATGTATCCGGGCAATGGTTTTGAACTATCTTCTGCAGAGTCTCTGAGGGAGGGCACTCAGAGGTTGTGCTAGGAGTGGGTAGCAAAAGAAGGACAGGGAGGATGAGTGCCTAGCCTCCTCCACGCCCCTCCTTCCACCAGGAAAGGCACCTATTTGAGTTCTATGTAATGATTCATTTGCTGCCTAAACAAACAAAACAAAACGCCAAATGAACAAACTCTAATAGGTAAAATTTCATGTTTAAATGCTTTCTTTGCAAACCTTTGCAAACAATAAAATATCCTTAAATAAACAAAAGTTCTTAACAAGATTTGAAAGCTTTTTCCTTTCTCTTATTTTCTTTCATATCCTTAATATCACAAGGGAGCTAGAAGTGGAAAATGGTTCCAGAAAGTCTATGCTAAAGGTTAAAGTATGGTGAAAAGGATTATTATTTTTTTTTTTTACCAAGTTCAGGATAGCTAACCTAAGGCAGCAGGACAAACTATTATTCAGTCAATAGTGTTGACTTCCATGTTACAAATAGGTATAAAGTTTCCTCCAGATGAAATCCTCGAGCTACATTTTATTCCTAGAGGAAAGCAATTCTTTTACTTCTCACTGGCTCTAGGTCATGTCCTACTAGAATGGCTGCCAATCTTGGCATTTAGCTGCCCAGAAATAATTAACTTGAAAGAACAAATAAAGGTTAAAAGATCTTCAAAATGTGACCAGACATCCAAACAGGTAGCATGCTCTTTGACAGCAGGTTATAGACATGTTAAGTCAAATCACATTCGATTTAGCAGAGAGTTGACTCTCAACTCAAGCTAACAAATTCCAGTTATATGAGCAGAGGTATTTGTACTGGATTCCCTGAAGGCTGACAGAGAAAGGTGTGGTCCATTCATCCTTGGCTCAGTCAAAATATCTTGTTCTTAGGGCTATACTCAAATAAATACATAAATAAATCTGTAACTTTGGACAGAAGAAAGGAATTTTCAGAACACAGATTTTTTTCAGATGCATTATAAAGGCTCATTCACTCAGTACATTGAATCTTTTACCTTAATGTTCTTAATTCCCCATATTTTAGGAAAAGAATAGACAAATATAGTCATTAGATTGTGTGTGTGTGTGTGTGTGTGTGTGTGTGTGTGTGAAACCTTGATGTTGTGAAAATGCTGTAAATTCTGGTTGAATAGCTTGTCCTGAAATTTTCAAACTGTTTCAGCCATCACCAAGTAAGGGATATCCAGTCATTGTCTAGGATCAGGGGAGTCTGCTAGTTTCCAGTTTTAAGTCTCCTGTATTGGAGTGGAGCTCATTAATAAGTTGGTGGGATAAAAATAATTATAGACCATTCTGAGAAAGTAACATTGGACTATGGCCAAAGGAGTTTGGGGGTCAAAGGCAATGCCACTTCCACAGGGTGAAAGGTGAGAGCAGTTGGATTGGGGCATGTTCTTCAGGGCCAGGGTAAGGTTCAGGGAGAACACTATATAAGTTTGGAATCAATGTTATGGCTTCAGGCCCGCAAGGCTATTGAGTTGTCCTAGAGCAATTTTAATAGCCTCTGGTTCTCTTTTGAAGAGATGGAAAATCCCAGCTTCTGTTGATTCCCTGTGTACCCAGAGGATTTTCAGGGGAGACAGAGAAACCAAAATCTACTTTTTTTTTTTTTTTTTTAAGGGGTCAGTGAGTGGAGAGGACAGGCTTTTATAGTTTCGGAGTTCACAAATAGGATCCTGGCAAATGATGGAAAAGCTCAGAAAAGCCACAGCGGAGCTCATTTTAAAAGATCCTCTTAAACTGGTAAAGTTGATTAATTCTTAGGAGCACAACTAGAAGATTGAAAAGTATCAAAAGGACTTCATTTTAGGGCATTTTGCGTCTTGAAGTGTGTGACTATATCAACTATCACACTCCCAAAAAAACGAATAAAAATAAGATTAAAACAAACGCATAAGTAAACTTTCAAGAGAAGGACCAGTTTTAGCCATCAAGGAAGAGCAAACGCACACCGTTGTCTTCTTGACTTGCTTGACATTTATTAAATGAGTTAATCTCCACAACACTCCTGTTATATATGTATCATTACCTCATTTTGCAGAATAGGAATTTAAGGCACAGAGAAGTTAAATATCTTTCCCAAGGACACAGATCTAATATGTGGTGGAACTTGAATTTTTATGCAGCTCTAACTGTCTGGCTTCTAATATCTGAGTTCTAAACCCTAAAGTAGTAGCTTCTCCTGGGAGTATATTAGAAATGTAGATTCTTGGTCACCACCCCAGACCTGTTGAATCAGAATTGGCAGGGTAACAAGATTATCAGATGATTCTTGTGCATATTCAAGGTTAGGAATGACTGAAGCCTAAACCACTGTATAATACTGCCTTATGATGCCAGTAAGAAGAGCATATCTGCTCACTGGTCAAAGTATGTACTTTACAAGTCAAAGATTGACTTTGAACTCACTGCTCCACACTATTGATGAAAATTCAATTATTGGAAAGAGTATTTAGGGAAAATTTTACAGAAATTTGGGAAAGATTTGCAGTTGAAAGGCACTGGGATTGCCGGGCTTGGTGGCTCAGCCTGTAATCCCGCGCCTTTGTGAGGCTGAGGTGAGTGGATTGCCTGAGCCCACGGGTTCGAGACCCGCCTAGGCAGCGAGACCTCATCTCTACAATATATCAAAAAATCAGCCGGGCGTGGTAGTGCATGCCTGTAATTCCAGCTACTTGGAAGGCTGAGGCAGAAGGATCCCCGGAGCCCAGCAGATCGAGGCTGCGGTGGCCCGGAGCGGCCACTGCACTCCAGTCTGGGCGACAGAGTAAGACTTCAACTCCAACAAAAAAAAAAAAAAAGAAAGGCACTGGGATTTTTAAATCTTCCAAGGTCATGTTAATTACATACAAGATTTATAAGTATGACTCTAGACAATAGATACTCTAAATTTTGTTTTTGATTAAGACATTGTGAACAATTTCTATTCCTATTTCTGTCAATTTATCTGGTTCATACATGTCTCATTTCAGGATTTAAAATATCCACCTCATACCAATGGTCAGAGCTTCAAACTTCATTCAAATTGAAGCTTCTCCTCACTCCCAACCCCCAAAGCTGCAAGGTTTAAGATGTGGAAGTTGACTGTGGGACAGAGTGGCATTAGTTGTGACTTTTCTCTATATGCCTGGCCACTCCCTCAGTGTCCTGGCCACTCCAGATTCAAACTCAGGAGGAAAATGAGTTGGAAAATGTGTTACAGTCAGCTTTTGTGGCAGAAACAAAATTGCTGTGTGTTTTGTTTGTATCTCACGGGTGCTTTTAGGGAATTTCTAGATGACACCCTGCTGGGAGCTTACAGTGGCAATTGCCAGGACACAGGTATACCTCTCCCTCTGGCTCATGGCTCCTCCCCCAGGCACAGTCACTTCTCTGTCACTGGGCTTTCTTTTCTGCAGCCTTCCAATGCACAGTTTTTGGTTTTTTTTAAATTTATTTTTATTTCAGTAGCTTTAGGAGTACAGGTGGTTTTTCGTTACATGAATGCACTGTGTAGTGGTGAAGAAATCTAGGCTTTACATGTACCTGTCACCCCCCCACTAGTGATTTTTCATCCCTTACCCCTCCCCCTTCTGAGCATCCAGTGTTCATTAGACCATTTTGTATGCCTTTTTGATGGCTTCAGTGAGCTTCTGACTGGGAAAACTTGACTGTCAGGCAAGGGCAACTGTAGCTTCAATCTCTCTATTTATTTGTTTATGTATTTATTTATGTATTTACTTATTTTTTTATATTCTTTTTATAATAGTGGTGGAATGCTGCAATGTTGCCCAAGCTGGTCTCAAATTCCTGGCCTTAAGCAACCCTCCCTCATTGGCCTACTACACTACTGGGATTACAGGTGTGTGTCAGTTATTTAATTTCTCTGAACCTCAATGTATGCCTCTATAACTGGGATGTAATACATATATTAAGAGGCTTATAGAAAACATATCTGTGCTCATCTCGACTTACAGCAGGTACTTAATTAGTCATTTTTATTATTAAAATTACTATTGCCAACCCATCTGGTGCTACGTATGTACTGGATCATGCTCATGGGGATATGACCTCTTGTTTTAACTGAGTAGGAGTTACTGCCCTTCCTTGAAAATTCTCAGGAACAGAATAATGTGGAATTTAGATAGTGAGCTTCATGATGTTTGCAGCTTATGTTACCTGGGTCAAGGATATACTAAACTAGAGTCAAAGACCATTTTTGTAAAACCATATGTTTAATGTTTACCACATGATAGAACTAAGTCTCTTTGAGACAGTTTTTAAGGAAGAAAAACGTAAACAGAGGCCTTGAGAAATCTATGTATGTGAGAGATTATTCACTCTGAAAACAAAAATCGCCACCCTTATTGAGACCTCTATTCCTGATTAGCCCAGCTGCTCTGTGGACCAAAGAGCCCTTCCTGGGTGATTTGTACCTTCTCCCAGAGTAATGGAGTCTTGTATTCTAACACCTGGTACCACCTGCTCTTGTTACACTAAATGGCTTTGCAGGCTCCTTGACTTTCAATGAGAAGATAAAATGATTGTGTACAGCTAGAACAGTGCATTATGAGGGCGCAGCAGCAGGAAGAGGAATAAATTAAAACAGTTCCCGTTCTATGCCCTTAGGTAAAAACAGACTTAAGGAGATTTAAAATGCTGAACTTTGGGTCCACTGGGCAATCAAATAAGTAGCTGAAAGGATCTAGAGGGAATTTGATGATAGATATTTGAGGCTCAACTGTCAAGAAGATTTAGAAACTTTACCACAGGACCAGGATCAAATGGTTTACTGTGAGTGTTCCTGAAAACCCAGAAAATTCTTTTAGCTTATCAGTAAACAGTAAATATAATTTAAAAACAACGCCTATTTTCCCCTTCACTTGCCTTTTATTTAGATATATATCTTAGAAGATGAAAAAAGTATGCAAATGTTGAAATTTCTTATAGAAGATTTCTTATATTTGGAGTTAGGTCTGAAGTTAGTTAGATCAATTACAGTGTAAGATCAAATACTGCTTCTGTCACTTTGTAGTATGCAAATTCTATGCCTCAGTTTACCCATATGTAAAATGAAAATAATATTAGTGTCATCTGAATAAGATTCTTGAGAGTATTGAATGGCAAATTCAGATAAAACACTTGGAACAGCGCATGACACTTTCAGCAAATATTTGCAGACTTAACTTTTAAAAATGTAAAATCTACCTGCTTTAATTCTTCTTTGTTGGAAATTTTATGTTGATCCTTTTGCTCCCTTTATTTGTTACTTCCTTTAAAATCCTTTTCATTTTCTCCAAGTGCTTAGTGTTAAGTACAGTCACTATATCAATGATAATAATAGCTATATTTATTGGACTCTTATATCTCACACCCTTAGCATCCATCCTCATTTCCTGTTCGGTTAGAATAGCATCCAGGAGTCTTCACAGACAGTTGTAGCACCTTCATGATCTCCTCCCCCTTCTCATCTCTCATTTAGGTCAGACCTCTGTTACCTGAACGCCCAGTCAATTTCCAATTGCAAACAGTTTGCTCTGGAATGTAGAAACTCCCACCATTCACTGACAAACACATATCTGTTCTTTAAGATTCAGGTCAATCGTCTGCTGTTTCAAAATCCTGCATTCTATCCACCAGCAGGTTGTTTTCTGTAGCAGTTATTATGGTGCTGTGTGAACATCAGGCACCAGCGTTTTAGAGTTTTATTGTGCTCTCAAGTTTTTCGTGCCTCTTTTATGAATCCCTAGGTCTTTTTCTATAAACCTCTCACAACTGTGGTGTAAGCTGATCTACATTTCTGTGCCATTACTATCATTAAATAAGTCTTTTCATGCAACTCTGTTTCAAGGTAGTAAAAACCCTCATCTTTGGAGTAAGGATGTACTGGGACTGTGGGTACAAGTCCCAGCTCCAACTTCATATAACACTGGCAACTTGCTTTCTCTCTCCAATCCTCAGTTTTCTCATTCTTCAAAGGGAGTAATGATACAAACTATCTTGTAGTGCTATTTGGAAAAGTAAATAAACCAATGTTTTTGAAATGCATACTATGGTGCCAGGCATCCTAGGTATGCTCAATGCATTCGATGAGTGTTAGCTACTGTTAATTGTGAAAGAAAATAAAATAGGCCAAACTCCTCCAGTTTTTCCTCTCTATGTGTACACACACATGCACGTAGAAGACACCATTGTTGAAGGGATTACTACACACACTAAATGCATACATTTCAGGCATTTAATAGATATTTGTTGAAGGAATAACTCTTGTCACGCACAATATATTTTGAAAACACAAGAGCATGTCTCTCAAACATGATGCCTAAATAAAGGATTATTTCCACAAACCCTCCTTAATGAAATAGAGAAACATGAGAATACAAAGAAAACTGCAATTCCCTGTGAATCCCTGACATCTTTTGTCTGTTTGTTCATTCATTAAACAATTACTGAATGCCTAGTGCACAGCTAGCGATAAATTCCTTACTAGATTAGCTGTACACTGGCCTTGAGCTAAAAGAACAGAATTCTAACCAACCAATTCAATTGTCTATGTGTAGTTGAATTTTATCTTTTCTTCCTTTTGAAGCCCTTACCTTTAGTGTAGGTGCCATGATCAGTATATTAAATTCAGGTATATAGAAGATGCAAATGATTTGGCAGATTACTTTAAAAAACATGTATAACCAAATCCTAGGAAGCCTGAATATTTTATGAACCATCCCTACTAATATATAGCTTTTCATAGGTAACTACATGCAAGCTTAGCAAGAAATCTATGGCTTAAATTGACATCTCTTTTTTCTCCAAAAACATTTAAAAAGGAACAAACACTAATTGTTCAGTGTTAATGTAAGCAAAAACTGATTTATTTTATTTACATGTCTTAATAACTAAATTTCTGACATTTTTAGAAAATCATTTTAGTTGGGTTTCCTTTCTTGTTATTAACTTGTTTTCACAGTAGACTTTTAAATTTTTTTTCTGAAGGATAAATCTGTGTACTATTATAGCCAGAGGGGCATTTAAGATACTGCTTTGCACCTGGGAAACCCGTTTAATTACCCGAGCTGTCAAAATGTTTTATTGTAAACAGCTTTTCTGATAGATCCTGTTTCCCTCCTATGAACTATCTTCCCCAGAAGACAGTCCTCTTTACAGAGGCGCTTAAAGTACAGGTGTCATAATTTAGAGAATTGAAGTTTTTATGTCTGAAAATACCTCATCCTTCTTCTCATGTCTGAATAAGAAATATTGTATTTTCATTTTCTTCTAGTTTATGTGTATCATAAAACACTATCATGTTAAGAGGATTTTAAAAATTAAATAGAATAGACCATGTAAACTACAGGAAAAATTAAGGTTTTATTTGAAATAAAAAGTAAAATATTTGAAGTTGCATATATCTAATAAATATATTTAGAATGTACTCTAGTATCATAAAAAAGAGGCCCAGATGCTATCGAATTTTATAATTCGCTTAAATAAATTGAATGCCACATAAATAAGCTCAGGAACTAACAAGTGTCTGTGATACACAAAAGTCTTTTCATGTAACACAGCTCAACCTATTGAATTACTTCTTCATTTTTGGAAAACTTACTCTAATTCCAGGGCCTGCCCTGTGCTTGGAGTACCAAGAACATTAATAGTGAAGGAAAGATTTTCTTTTTTATGCAGAGAGGTAGGGTTCCAATTTATGTGTCATTATTTCTCAGTTCTGGAGTCTTCTTGTACAAGTGCAAAGGTGGTTGGTTAGGTAGAGAAATACAGTGAAGACAGTATTATGGTTTTTTAAGATCATCAGTAGCTAATGGCCCAAATTAGAAAAGAATAGTTAGCATATTCATTTAAATTAATTTCCTATCTACAGTCCTATTGTGAAGGATAATCTTTTTTATATACTTATGCATTGATAACTGTCCTGTGAAAATATGGATACACCTAACAGTTTCTGTTAAATATGAAGGAGACCCCCAAAAACTAGAAATTTATATATATAAAATGTATATTTGCATGTTTAAACTTCAATCACCTTCAAAGTACTCTTTTTTTGATGCAATAAATTCATTGAAATGCTTTTTCCACTGCTCAAAACAGTTTTTGAGCTCTTTCATTTTGAAGACTTATTTAGTGCTTCTGCCTTTTTGTGGTTGTTGTTGTTTTACCTCTTTCACATAGGCAAAATATTTCCCTTTGAGGAATCTTTTTCATCCAGGGAATCAAAAAAAAAAAAAAAAAAAAGTCACTTAGGGTGAAATCAGGTGAATAGGGAGAGTGGGGGCACAAGCTTTATGCCATTTTTGGTCAAAAACTGCTGAACACTCAGCACAGTGTGGGCAGGTGTGCTTGTAAACCACCTATCAAGAAGTGGGCAAACACACTGAAAGAATCTCCCGGCCAGACTCAGTGGCTCAGCCTGTAATCCCAGCACTTTGGGAGGCCGAGGCGAATGAACTGCCTGAGCCCGCGGGTTCAAGACCCGCCCGGGCAACTTGGCGAGACCTTGCCTCTGCAACAAATCAAAAACTAGCCGGGCACGGTAGCACGCGCCTGTAGTTCCGGTTCCTTGGAAGGCTGAGGTGGAAGGATCGCCAGAGTCCAGCAGGTGGAGGGTGGGTGACAGAGTGAGACAAAGAAAGAAAGAAGGAAGGAAGGAAAGAAAGAAAGAATGAAAGAAAGAAAAGAAAAAATCTCCCCAAAAATTCACTGAAGCCAAAAGCAGCCTCTTAGAACAATGCTAGCTGGTACACTGATGCCAATGTGTTCCTAGAACACTTACCTAGAAGCCCATCCTCCAAAAGATAATTCCGAGATTTTTGGGGGTCTCCTCTCCTATGTGGAAAATTCAAGCAGATGATCTCTTATTACTAGACAGGATAATTAATAAGCTAAGAAGACCACGCCTGCAGTTTGTGTGAATTTTTATAGTTTAAAATAGAACTCTCAACTCAATTTTTAAAAATGGAGTTAACAGTTCTCTACTAAATAGTCAGTCACATATGATGTCTTGTGAGTATGGGCATCGAACTATCTATGCTGTTAGAACAACTCAAAGGATGCTGTTGTGTTACTCAAAGATGCTGCATCGGAGTTCTGTCTATCAAACAGTACATGAGCTGGGTCCTTACTCTTGGTTTTACTCAGTCCACACTAACACACACATATATACATGTACACAAGCCTCCACACACAAATTTTCTCACTGCTTTGGAAATTCGGATTATGGTATTATCTCAACCAACTATGTGGGCTCTGGGTGTTCAGTGAATCAAATGTAACCAAAGATTTAGGAAGGTAAAGAGACTTGTAAAACTGTGGATAACCAGGGAGAAATAGAACAAAGACACTTATTTGGAGGCTAATAATAGAAAATTGTGAGTGAAAGTATCGGTGAACGATACAATAGCAGAAAAATAACATATAACACATATAGATAAGTCATTTTCAACTCTGGCTGCACAATAAACTTACCTGGGAACTTTGAAAAAAAAATGCCCTTTCTTGTTCTTTCTCTTCAAAAATTCTGACTTAATTTATCTCAGGTGCAGCCTGGGCATAAGTTTTATTTTAAAATGTCTCAGGTGAATTTAATGTGAGTCAACGTTGGGAGTCCCTGATGTAGATTGTGGAGATATACTATAAGGGGGCCAGACAATAGGATGCCCAGTTAAATTTGAATTTCTGATAAGCAATGAATATTCTTTTAGCATGAGTTATCCTAAATATTGCATGGGACATACTTATAAAAATGTGACTGGTCATTTTTCTGAAAATCAAATTTAACCAGACATTCTGCATTTGTATGTGCTGAGGTATAAAGAAAGGTTTATCTGTGCGTTCTGGTAGATGGACAGAAAAGGCCTGTCATCTTATTTAATGGAGGATGAAATAGCATTGGGCTTTAGCAAATAAGTGATGGAATCAGGTGAGTGATAGAATCATAGGAAGAATGAAATCTTCTGAGTTGAGCATATGACAATTTTAATTTTAATTCTTCCTGTGCCAAACATACAGAAAATCAAGACTGTAGGGTTCTCCAACCTTACGGAATGTAAACAAAATGACTTAAGAAATGTTAAAATTGCAATGACAGTGGATATTCTAACAACCAAACCTTGTTTTTGATCACAACTCATCCCTGCAAGTCCTCTGAATAAAGCACATAATTAGAACATAGGAAAAATCAAAGGAACGAATATCAGTGGAGAAATTGCCTCCAGACTCTGCTCTGCACTGCAATGTGGAGTGCCAGTGTGCTAGTTTGACCTCTGTGTGTGTGTGTGTGTGTGTGTGTGTGTGTGTCTGTGTGTGTGTTCACAGTGAATGAATGACTTTTGTCCAGGTGTGGTTACTGCAAATGAGCAAAACCCAAACAGGACTACACATACTCCCATTCCAAACCTTAATCTAAGATGTAAAAAGAGCAGGGCCAGGGACAGTTAATCATCAAGAACAGGAGCAAGTTTTCTGAGCCTTAGCCTTAAGCCTGGGGAAGAGATAGTCTCAACGCCCCTCAGCCACGTCTGGACAGAAAGAAAGTCACCTTGGAGTTGTCCTGGAGTACATGAAAGAAGAGATTGTTTCCTGATGTTCCCTTACTTTTTTCTCTGGTATGTCTCTATTTGTTTTGTCCAGCTGGGTTTACAAAATTTTGCCTGATTCTGAGGTTGGTTTCTTTTCTACTATGTGAAGGTTTAAAACTGCTATCCCCTTTTTTACTCCCTTTTCTTATTTTTTCACAGTATTCCTACTCTTACTATATGACAAAAAATTTGATTTTAAGCTGATTTCACTGTTTAATAAGTTTCATTTCTGAAAGTTTTTTTTTTTTTTTAAATCCCTAACAATAGCTGTCAGTTCATATGACAGATTCAAGGAGGCTTTTCACTTGTTACTGGGATATTCCCTCTGCTTCCGAGCAAGCCTGGTTCTTGGAACCCAAGTGTAGTAGACATGAATCTTTTTATTTCCTACTAAATATTTGAGTACAAGATAATTCCATTGAGTTCTACTTCTATTTCCACCCAGGTTGTGACTCATACTCAGTATAATAAGGTCCCCATCTCTCTTTATTTGTTCAGTATTTAATTCTGCTGCACTTTAAGTTTCTAAAGTGGACAATTATAATCAAGGATTTAGTTAATGGTCTCTGAGGACCCTGATCAGGAAAGAGTGACAGAAGGACCCTGGGTGTTTTATAGATATGTGTGAGTGCACATGGGTATGTGTATGGGCCTTAGTTTTAGTTTCAATTCAACTCTCCTAATCTGAAGACCCTGATTTATGTTACTAATAAATTAAGAGCACATGGTTGGAGTGATTCAGATTGTCTGAAGAAAGTCCACTGGTGTCCCTCGAGGTGAATCTGGCAAGGCTGCCTCTGACCAAATATGGTAAAACAGCCTGGAGCAAGGTACAGAATGAAAGAATCTGTGGCAACCAACCAGGTAGTAACTTCCAGTGCTTGACCTTAGAGTTCCAAAAACAAAACAGAACAAAACAAAAACTAGCACAATACAGCCGGGCTTGTTTTGCAAAGAGCTTCACCTGGTTAGTGGGGAATTTTACATTTTTTTATAGTATTTTTGCCTGAAATACCAGTGTCAACTGTGCTGGCAGTTGGAGGCTTACTCTAAACTAGTGGTTCTAACTGTGTAGTTTGTGAATCAGTAGCATCACCTAAAAGTTTGTTAGAAATAAAGATTGGGAGGTTCATCCCAGAGTTACCAAAGCAGAACTGCTAGGGTGGAGCCCAGCAGTCTGTTTTCACAAGCCCTCAGGGTGATTCTGCTGTCTGCTGAAGTCAGAGAACCACTACCCTAAACACTGATGATCCCTTCCAGTAGATGAGTCCCCCGGACTTAGGCTTTAATGACGCTGAGTCCCAATTCTGGCATTCACTTCCATCATATCTCCAGTCCCGGAGAGAAATGTTGGCACCAATGACAATGCAGGGCAAGGAGATACACAGTGTTACTAGCTGGGGCTTTGGCTGCAAACCCAAGGAGCTGTTCTCTGTTCCAAGAGATTGCAAGGGATGCCCAAAGTCTCTTCAGAGACAGCAACCTGAGCCCTCTTGAAATTCCCATCAGAGGAAAAAAAAAAAAATCAAATATTTCCCCCCACTAGCTAATAACATTGCAGAGAATTCTATCACCTGCCCTGCAAAATATCCTCAGACTTGACTAATACTAGAGCTGTATTTATAGTCCTTGAGTGACTGGGGAGGGAGAACCAAGACCATGACTTTTCTAGAGTAGAGATTCTCTCTGGCTTTTTTTTTTTTTAAACGTTTAAGGGGTTCTGATGTGGATGGTACAAGGTAGATAGTCCAGTCCAGGAATCAACACTTTAATAAGAACTCCAAAAGATCCTAATTTAGTTGCTTCTACAAAAAGTGTAGAGAACCATTGCCTCACACAACAGTAGATGTAACACTTCTAGCCTGTACTTTATATCCATTGTCCAACCTTTTTAGGGGGATATTTCAGAGCCTTCTCTCAGCAAAATATATGGACATATATTTGTGTAACGATAATACACCGTGTTCATGCAGCACTTATACACTTTTAAAAGTTCTTTCAAGCCGGGCTCGGTGGCTCAGCCTGTAATCCCACGCCTTTGGGAGGCTGAGGTGAGTGGATTGCCTGAGCCCACGGGTTTGAGACCCACCTGGGCAGCGAGACCTCATCTCTACAATAAATCAAAAAATCAGCTGGGCGTGGTAGCGCATGCCTATAATTCCGGCTACTCGGAAGGCTGAGGCGGAAGGATCGCCGGAGCCCAGCAGGTCGAGGCTGCGGTGGCCGGGAGTGGCCACTACATTCCAGTCTGGGTGACAGAGTAAGACTCCAACTTAAAACAAAACAAAACAAAACTTCTTTCACATGCACCCTCTCAAAAGAGTGAAGGCAAAAAAAAAACAGTGGCATTGCTTTAAGAATACTACTTCTTTGATCCAAGCAGTTATGTAAGAGAAGTTTAAGAACATATATTTGTGGTCATATACAATGTATAGAGATTAATGCCATGGAGGAAATCAGGTACTATGGAACAAGCTTCCAAAGGAAACTCAAAAGAAGATAATCATTTTTTCTTTAGTAAGAATTAGCTAATGGTGGTTTTTAATGCAACTACACCAGAGGGTCCCAGCTGTTTTCAAGGTGGTGGTCTAAAGTATCAGATGATGAACTTTTTCCATACATGGGTCAACTTGCAGTGCAACTTCCATAGCATATTGCCAAATAAAACTCAGTATGTCTGGAAGACATACTTTTGTCATTTGGAACGGAAACATAAAAACTAACCCAGAATCCTCTTTAGGAGTGGAGGGAGACCTCTGAAGAACACATCTTCATTTTGTCATAATAAATCTGGATATCGTCTCGGGAATCCTATTGGACTTTAGTTGGGCCAGTTACTTTTGTTAGAGAAGATAAAAACTATACTCTGGTCACAGACCTTGAATGCTAGCCAACTACCTTGTAAATAAGTGCCATGGATTAGGAAAGGTTTCCAGAAGAATCGAGACACTATTAGTACTCCCATACAAGAAACTAACACTTCTTTCATGTGTCTACCTAAAGTTGGGATTTCATCTCTGCTGTGTGTGTCATTTAACTGGATTTCAGAATACCTGCCACATTGAGTACATAATTTTTCGGTACACAACACTTTTAATCAGTATCACATTAGGGGAATCCGAGACAGAAGCTTTCAAATCCTAAGTAGACAGCACTATGTAGAACAATACTTATAATTAATTCTTCCATTTTTATCTGAATACCTTTCTTCTGTAGGCAAATTACCTATTTGCAGTTTTCTTAAGAACTTTTTGTCATAACAGTTGCTATAACTTCATTTTCGTTCTAAACATTTTTCTCACATGATTTAGATTATGAATATGAATGCACTAATTCTAACTTGGAAAGTTATTTCTAACAAAAATGGCTGCCAAAGATTGCACATAGTTTCATATTGTATGATAAGTATGTGTTAACAGAAACACACATACCAAACATACACCTTCACATCTATGTCTGATTTCTCCAAAGAGAAAAAGACAAGACCAAAAACCTAAGGAAGGGTCTATTTCACTATCTTCCCCTTTTTGTTAAGTTGGGGTCTCATTCTGTTGCCCAGGCTGGAATGCAGTGGAGTAATCGTGACCCACTGCAGCCTCAAACTCCAATCCATCCAGCTCAGCCTCCCAAGTAGCTGGGACTACAGACACACACCACCTCGCCTGGTTAATTTTTTAATTTTCTTTTTTAGAGGCAGGGTCTTGCTACATTGCCTAGGCTGCTCTCAAACCTGGGCTCAAGCAATCCTCCCGTCTCAGCCTTCCAAAGTGCTGTGATTATAGGCATGAACCACCACTTCCACCCCTTAACTACCTTTTTTCTGGTTCTCATTTATTTTCTGTTCTGACTTTTCTCCTTTCAAGCAACAATAAGGAGGATAGAAAAGGTAAAAATCTTTGTTCCAAGAGGAGCTGTGTTAAAGTACAGCGTTAAGGGCAAGAGCCAAAGGCCTTTTCCCCTGGGCTTAGAGAGCGGAAACAAAAATTGAAACACAAGTCCACTGATAACAAGCTGTGGCGGTCCCTGGGGCAAGCTTCTTAGACCGAGACTGAGTTACATTCTGCCACTACAGGTGACTGTTAATGCTCTGGCCCAAGTTCAAGGAACAGTTATTGGAACCAAGGATGGCTGGGCTCCACATGCTATCTGCTCTGTAGGTGGCACTGAGACAGTTTGTGCCACAAGGGAGTTGTGTACTTGAATAGAAATCCTCAGTAAATGTTAGCTATAGTTATGTTATAGTTGGACAAGATATTATAAATTATAAACATTATAAATTATTTGGTGAGATCCAAATCCCCATTTCCAGATAAAGAAATAATCAATTAAGGTAAAAAGACTTGTCTAAAGATGCACAGCTGGTCAGACACAGTACCCCCCCAAGCTATTAAAGAAAATCATCATATTTTCACACCACAGACATTTTAACTGCCTTAAAAACACTTTAAACGACGAAGCAATAATGTCCGCAATAGTACGTCTGACTCGCACCAAATTTCTTATCCTCATTCTCTCTCTCTGAGTTCACATCTTCCTCTTCTCTCTGTGAGCTTCCCCTCTTCCTTCCCTTTTACCTCATGTTTCTACACCATCCCTGAGCTTCCTCACTCCATGTCCCTCAGCCTCTCTCCCACTCTGAGAGACACATGATCATACTAACTTAGGAATAAGAGAGAAATCAAGACTGTGTATTGCTTACATCACTCGGCAGGTTTTGTTAAAGGTTTTACATGTTGCTGGGCGCTGCAGCTCATGCCAGTAATCCCAACACTTTGGGAGTCAGAGGCCAGAGGATTACCTGAGCTCAAGGGTTCAAGAACAGCCTGAGAAATAAGGCAAGATCTTGTCTCTACAACAAATAAAAAAATCAGCTGGGCATGGTAGCATGCCTGTGGTTCTGGCTACTTGGAAGGCTGAGGCAGAAGGATCACCTGAGCCCAGCAGGTCATGACTGTGGTGGTGACAGAGTGAGACTCTAACTCTAAACAAACAAACAAACAAACAAACAAATAAATAAATAAAAGTTTTAAATTTTGACAGGACATTTCTAGTGTCCTCCAGAATAGTGTTTGCATCAAAATGTCCAGCTTTGCAATGAAAGATAAGCCATAAAAAATCCAAGAACACTAAAGGAGATATTTAACATTTTTTACTCTGTACCATTACTGGTGGATGTATCAGACACATCTTATACACCCTTCTGATTCTCTCGGCAGCAACTGTCTCTTGCTCTGGACACAACTGTGGGGCCCAACTCTGAGTGGGTGTCAGCCAATCTCACACAGGTGTAACCTACTGGCAACATCTTACAGCATCCTTAGAAGTCCTGTCTGTCTCTTCACTGCCCCCAGGGCTTCCCCATTGCCGCCAATGAAGGAGCCCCACAGAACTATGCTTGGTACCCATGCGTGCGCAGCTCAAAAGTGGTATGAGCCTTTAATCAGTGGGAAATGGAAGAAATGGACAGCTATCCATTCTTCTCCCTCGTTGGGGGCAAGATTCCTGGGTCAGGTAATCTAACCAACTTGTTTAGATATCTTCCTATTGACCTCTGGCCTTCCTTCATCATCACCCTTGTACTTCACTTCTGTTCTCTGAGTTTGCACTCCCTAATAAAGTAACAGCAGTTCGGCCTGCTTTCTGAGTAACCAGGCTAAGTCAGTAAGTGGTGGTATAACAACTTTCTGTTCCAGTTGAATCTCAAAATGACATGCGGCCATATTTTACAGTATAAGATTTGACATTTATGAACTATGTGACTACATCTAATGTATACAAAAAAAAATTAATGGGCAACCCCCACGAGTCCCCTTCCAGTATGGGAGCTTTTTCTGTCCTCTCAATAAATCCTGCTTTCTCAACAAACAAACAAACAAACAAACAAAACAACAACAACAAAAATTTTAATTCCAAATTAACCAGGAATTTGGGTGTTAAGATTTCCTCAGACTCAGTCTCAAAAGGGGTTCTACCCTATATTTAAGCTTCACTTGCTTTTGTACAATAAAGGTGCATGTAAATTAGCATAGGGAGAGAGGAAAATGTAGTATTTAAAGTGCATTATAAATTTTTGTTTGCTGTATTTTCCATCTAACTCAAGAAGTTGAGTTCATTTGTGATAAAAGCAATATATTCATAGGTGTCAAATTGAAAAATAAGTGGAGGCTTTGGTCTAATAGCTCTGAGAAATTTTGAGTTAAACAAAGTTAAACAAATATTAATTGTGCAACTTCTTTGATATGTACAACTGCTACAAGAATTATTTATTAGCCGGGCTCGGTGGCTCAGCCTGTAATCCCACGCCTTTGGGAGGCTGAGGTGAGTGGATTGCCTGAGCCCGCGGGTTCGAGACCCGCCTGGGCAGTGAGACCTCATCTCTACAATAAAATCAAAAAATCAGCCGGGCATGGTAGCGCATGCCTGTAATTCCGGCTACTGGGAAGGCTGAGGCGGAAGGATTGCCGGAGCCCAGCAGGTTGAGGCTGCCGTGGCCAGGAGCGGCCACTGCACTCCAGTCTGGGCGACAGAGTGAGACTCCAACTCAAAAAAAAAAAAAAAAAAAGAATTATTTATTGATACATGTCAATGTATCAATACATTACATACTGTGGATTCAATGGTTGGCAAAAATAGAAGCAATCCTTGCCTCATGTAGGCTTTAGCCTGTTGAATGGACATTAACATCAATCCTTATATCAATCAATAATTGCAAATGAACAAAACTTACAAATATGAGAGTAATGCTACAATGAGGCATTACTAAGGTGTGTGATAGTTTGTAATAAAATTCTGTTGATAATTGTGAATATCTAAGGAGGATAAAGTATATACTATTTGCAAATATAATTTGATTATCAATTATTTTTCAGGAAAACATTTTATGGGGGGATGCTGGATTAGAATTGAGCCCAAGTTTCAAACAATTTCAAACAATATTCAAACAATGTTCAATGTTTTGTTCTTGAGAATGATTCTTAACCTTTCTGTCTCCTATGAAATTGAGAAATTTGAGCTTACTGATCTTCAGTGATTTTTCTAGTTGTATATTGTATGATTGAATAATTCTAACTGTTTAGAGATTTAAGTATATTGTTTGTGATTTCTCCACAGCCCAACTGTGGCTTCTTCTGTCTTTGCTGCTAATCTAATAGCTAATTGCCACCTCCATTGGGATAATACTATGGAAATGGAAGCCATGAAATCTATATTAGAAAATTTTACTACTTATTGATAGCTTTTGCCAGAAGGGAGGTTAAAGCTATTGTACTCCTCAGACTAAAGATACAGCATAATCCAACAAAAGATACCCTCTTTGTTCAAAGAATAAAGTTCAATGTCAAAAATGTGTTTGAGATGAAGAACTGGCCCATGTTTTTTTTGGTGAGCCCCATGTACAATAAATGTGTGGAATTTTATATAGAAAACTCCTGTATATAATGTATTTGGAGATCAAATAACTTTAAAATGTTAAAAACATTGTTAAATAATTAACGAAAATTAGAAAAGATTTGTGTTTTAAATGCTGTGTTCCAGCTTATTTCTATTAAAAAAAGAAAACCCTAGACTTCTGTTTCCATTTATCGCCTCCTTAAAAAAGCTTTTCATATTAGGGGCAAGATGGTGTCAGATCCAGTCAGAGTGTGAGAGTCTCTGCACAGGTGAGTGCACAAATTCTAATCTGTATCTCTGTGTGCAAGTGGGTAAGCGAATGTTCAACTAAAGGGAGACATGGATCAAGCACCTGGGGACCCTTGCTGCTGCTCTGAAATTGGCACCTGCAGTGCACAGAAGGATCCACCATCCCTGGGGCATCTCTTGGGAAAAGGTAGAAGAAATCAGCTGGCACCTGGCCCGCACTACCTGCAGCAACAGGCCAGGCATGGGCAGTAGGGACTATGGAGAAAGGGATTCTGAAGCTGTGCTGTCCTGGAGGAAAAAAAAACGTGGACTGCCACCATTTTCTCTGTCCTGGGACTGGGCAGAGACCTGCTTGATCTTGCCCAATTCTGAGCCGCCTATATCCTGAACAGCCTGCATCCTGAGATCAAGAGGTGATCTCTGCAGCCCTCTGAAATTGGTCATCTTTTGCCCAGAGAGGACACTCCAAGTACACGATAGGGAGAGACAGATGCCCCACTCCCATAATGGACCAAACACAGACACAAGCAATTGGAGTGGGAGACCTAGTGGAAGACAATTTGGGAGCTTTTACTGGAATGATCTGTTGGAATGAGCTGAAAGCTGGCAGTGAGGGTTGCTGAGGGAATGCAGGGAGGGAGCCTGAGGCAGACTCCCAAGGAAGAAGTAGGGAGAGTCCACCCTGAGCCTGGATGGGACTCCAGAGCCCTGACATCAAGTCTTAAAATCTGGAGGTTTCTAAATACTGGAAAGGGAGTAATAGCTCCCAGCAGAGATACTGAGTTGACTCTCTAATGCCTGGGCAGAGAAGTGCTCCAGGGCACTCTCTACAGAATAGCAGAACTGCATATTGAGATCGGACTCTGATTTCTGTATTGCATTGGAGTTGCTCTTCGTGACCTTAGAGAATATTGCCCCCAGTGTGCAAGCCCTTAAGGTCAATGGCAGATGCAGAACCCCAAGCAATCCACCCTCCACTCTGAGCCAGCTGCTGGGTGACAGACCCAGAGAGCAGAACTGACTGAGAGGAGGCTGGTCGTGGTATTAGTTTGTTTGCTTAATTATCTATCTTGTATGTTTACTTGTTTGTTGGTTGGTTTTTCTTTTTTCTTTCCTTCCATTTCTCTTTCTCTATTCTTTCTCTGTTTTTTTTCTTTCTCTTTTTCTCCTTTCCCTTTTTTCCTCCCTCTCCTTTCTCTTTTCCCTCTTATACCCTGTCTTAGACTCAGGGGCTATGCAAACATACCCACTGTAAGGTCATATTGTGCAGAGAAGGAGAGCAAGTCCCAGTTAGCCAATTCACCAGATAGCAAACATTATGACCTGCCAATAGTTTCCAAATTCTTGCAGCCCTTCATCCTCTAGTAAGTACTCAAAACTGTATAGAAAAGGCATAACATCCTACCCCCAGCCCTACTTCATATTTGAACAAACCCAGAGCCCTGGCTCAAAGAATACAAACGGTAGAGAAAATATCAGAAGTGACTATGTCTCCATTTTCTACTGAGCAATGGAATTAAAGAGAAAGATAAGAGAACTGATACAAATGAAGAAAAACCAACAAAGAACTGCAGTTAACTAGAGGCCCAGTAAAGAGTCAGTGCTAGAAAAAACAGCTACTGGGGTGCAAGCAATGGCTATCTCCAAGAACAACAGTACCCAGACGGTACTTATGGAAATTAGAGAATTATCGGACAGAATGAATAAAAATCAGGAAATACAAGGGCCAAAACAAATGAAATTGCAACAGAGCTGGACAAACACAAGAAAGTGTACTAAGAAATAACAGAAATAACTCCATTCAAGAAATAAATGACAAACTGTCAAGCATGAAAAGTAGAATTGACCAGGCAGAAGGAAGAATCTCAGAGCTGGAAGACCAAACTATGGAATTAGCCAAACCTATTAAAAATATAGAAAAAAAAAACTTATGAAGAAAGAAGAAACTCTCAAGATACCAAACTTACATCTGATTGAAATACCTAAAATAGAAAGAGGAACAGAAAATACCCTGGAATAAATATTCCATGAGTCCATTCATGAAAAATTCCCTCATCTGGTCAGAGAGATGATCATACATGCACAAGAAATTCAGAGAACAGATGCTGGAGAGGATGCGGTGAAAAGGGAACACTTCTATACTGCGGGTGGGAGTGTAAACTAGTACAGCCTCTGTGGAAACTACTGTGGTGATTCATAAAAGATCCAAAAATTGACCTTCCCTACGACCCCACAATCCCCCTACTGGGAATATACCTGGAAGAACTGAAATCACTCTATGAAAAAGATACCTGCACGTGTATGCTTATTGCAGCATTGTTCATAATAGCAAAAACATGGAACCAACCATGCTGCCCATCAAGAGAGAACTGGGTTTTTTAAAATGTGGTACATATATATGATGGAATATTACACAGCCATAAAGAAGGACAAAATCATGAAATTCACAGCAACCTGGATGGACTTATAGTTTATAATACTGAATGATGTATCACAGAAACAAAGAAATGAGTATCACATGTCCTCACTAATAAGTAGGCCTTGAACAATTATCATAATACTATTAGAAAAGGATTGGCAGTAGTGGGAAACTGCCGGGGAGGGGATGGGATTAACAGTAGTGGGAATCTGCCGGGGGAGGGAGCACACTTCATCAACAAGGGACCTGCATAATGAAAATTTGTTTACCTAACCCTGAATTGTACCCCACATCTTTAAAATAAAATAAAAAATTTAAAAAGGTGTTGTGCACAGAAGGAAAAAAGAAACAAAAGACAGACCATTTACTTTACAAGATGACAAACACAGAAGCAGCAGAACATACAGGATACTGGCAAAAATGAAAACACACACATATATGAACACAAAGGCTAAACAAAACAGTACAGCCTTATAAGAGCATTATGACAGGGACAAACTCTCACATTTCAATAATCAGCCTAAGTGTGAATGGACTAAATGCAGAATAGACTTCTGTTTCCATTTTTCTCCCCCCGAAAAGACATAGAATGGGAAGGCATAGAATGAAAAACTAGATTATAATACCCATGACCCAGTAATATGCTGTCTCCAGGAAACTCATCTTACCACAAAGGACACCCACAAGCTCAAAGTTAGAGAGAACTTAAAAACAAACTTCCAGGTGAATTGATCACAAAAGAAGGCAGGAGTCACGATCTTAATATCGAACAAAAAAAACCTTTAAGCTATCAAAAATTTAAAAAGATAAGGAAGGACACTACATAATGATAAAACAATCAATTCATCAACAAGAACTAACCATCCTAAACATATAGGCACACAACACAGGAACACCAGTTTTTATAAAGCAGCTACTAAGTAAACTAAAAGAAAGATATTGGCTCTAACACTATCATAGCTGGGGACTCAAATACCCCATTAATAACCCCAGATGATCACTGAGGCAAAAAAACTACAAAAAGATCTAGAACCTCAAATTGACACTAGACCAAATGGACTTAGTAGATAACTACAGAATACTCCACCCAACGACAACAGAATATGCAGTTTACTCATCACCACATGCAGCACTCCACCCAACAACCACAGAATATACATTCTACTCATCAGCACATGGAAAGTACTCCAAGATAGACCACATCCTTGGCCATAAATCAAGCATAAACAAATTTCACTAGATTGAAATACTGCCATGCACCTCCTCAGACCACAGTGGAATAAAAATGAAAATCACCTCAAACAAAATTACCCCAAAACCCACAAAAACATGGACACTAAACAATATGATGCTTAATGACTCCTGGGTCAACACGGAAATCAAAACAGAAATTAAACAATTCCTGGAAACAAATGAAAATGAAGAAACATCTTACCGAAACTTCTGGAAGCCATGAAATCAGTACCGAGGGGGGAATTTATATCTATACCAACACACATCAAGAAAATAGAAAGTGAACAATTTAACAGCCTAACAAATCACCTAAGGGAGCTGAAAAGGTAAGACCACTAAAACCTTAACTTCAGCAGAAGATTTCATATCACCAAAGCAAAAGCCCAAATATAGAACATAGAAGACAAAAATACTTAAGAAAAAAAATCAATGAAACAAAAAACTGTTTTTTTGAAAGGATAAACAAGATTGATGGACCCCCTAGCCAGAATGACCAAGAAAAAGAGAGGAAAAGCCCAAATAAAAACAATCAGAAACACGAAGGATCAAGTCACAACTGACCCCAAAGAAATACAAATGATTATCAGAGATTACTATGCATATCTGTATGGAAACAACTCAATAACCTAAATGAAATGGAGGATTTTCTGACATCACACAACCTTCCAAGGTTGAAATAAGAAGAAATTGAGTTCCTAAATAGACCAATAACGACCCAGGAAATTGACTCCGTCATAAGAAAACTACATACAAACAAAACAAAACAAAACAAAAAAAAACCCATGGACCTGATGGTTTTCCAATGGAATTCTACAAAGCATACAAAGGAGATAATACCAATCCTACTGAAAGTACTCCAGGCAACCAAGAAAGAAGGAATGCTCCCCAAATCATCTTATGAAGCTAACATCACACTGATACCCAAAGCAGGTAAAGATCCAACTAAAAAAGAGAACTTCAGGTCAATATTCCTGATGACATAGATGCAAAATTTCTCAACAAGATTCTAGCAAATCAAATTCAACAGCACATCTCAAAAATTATCCACCATGGCCAAGTAGGGTTCATCCCCAAGATGCAGGGCTGGTTCAATATCTGCAGGACCATAAATGTAATTAAATACATCTGCCAATGTAAAAACAAGAACCACATGAATATAACATTAGACACAGGAAAAGCTTTCAATATAATCAAGCATCCCTTCTTGATAAAAACCCTTGGACATATAGGCAAAGAGGAAACATACCTCAAAATAGTAAGAGTCATCTATGATAAACCCAAAAACCAACATATTGCTAAACAGACAGAAATTAGAAGCTTTTCCCCTGAAAACCGGAACAAGACAATGCTGCCCACTCTCACCCCTCCTGTTCAATATAGTGTTGGAAGTCCTAGCCTAGAGCAATCAGACAAGAGAAAGAAATCAGGAGTAACCAAACAGAAAAAGAAGTCAAGTTATCCTGCTTTGTTGACTATGCTCCTATACCTAAAAAATTCAAGAGAATCTATCAATAACCTCCTTGCACTGAAAAAAGACTTGGCAAAATCTCAGGTACAAAATACATGAGCAAAAGACAGTGACATTCATATATACTAACAACACACAGGCAGAGAACCAAATAAAAAGCACAATCCTATTCACAATAGCCACACGCACAAAAGGAAATACCTTGGTATCTTCCTAACCAGAGATGTGAGAGATCTTTACAACAAAAACTGCAAAACACTGCTCAAAGAAGTCAAAGATGATACAAACAAATGTAAAAATATTCCATGCTCCTGGATTGGAAGAATCAATATTGTTACAGTATCCATTCTACCAAAGGCAATTTACAAATTCAACGCAATACCTATTAAATTACCAACATCATTCTTTTCAGACCTGGAAACAACAATACAGAAATTCATATGGAAACATAAACGACCACAAATGGCCAAAACAATCCTTAGCAAAAGAAACAAAGTGAGAGGTATCACACTTCCAGACTTTAAACTTTACAATAAGTCTACAATAATCAAAATAATCTGGTATTAGTACAAGATCAGGCATATAACCAATGGAACAGAATAGATATTCTGGAAGCAAACCTCAACTTCACAACCAACTCATCTTCAACAAAGACTCCAGCAACAACCACTGCAGAGAGGAGAACCTATTTAGTAAATGGTGCTGGGAAAACTGACTGACCACGTGCAGAAGAATGAAACAGGACCACTACCTATCATTGTACACAAAAATCAACTCCAAATGGACCAAAGACCTAAATGTAAAACCTCAAACATTATGGATCTTAGAAAATACAGGATATACCCTAAAGGAAATTGGAATAGGCAACCAATTCCTGATCAAAATCCCAAAAGCCCATGCCATAAAAGATTGGCAAGTGGGACTTCATCAAACTGAAAAGCTTCTGCAAAGCAAAAGAAACCAGGAGAGCAGGAAGACAGCCCACAGAATGGGAAAAAAATATATTTGCCAACTGCTTATCTTACAAAGACCCAACATCCAGGATCAAATGTGCCGAAAGGAAAAAAAAAAAGCTCCATAAAAAGTAGGCAAAAGACATGAATAAACACTTCTCAAAGATGATATGAGGGCAGCCAACAGACACATGAAAAAGTGCTCAGCCTCACTAATCATCAGAGAAATGCCAATCAAAACCACATTGAGATACAATCTAACTCCAGTAAGAATGACTATCACAATAAAACAAAAAGGTGGGAAGGCAAACTAAACTAGGTCAACCTCTATGGAAAACAGTGTGGCGATTCTCAAAAGAACAATAAATTGATCTTCCATATGACCCAGTAATCCCTTTTCTGGGAATATCCCTGGAGGCACTTAAATCACTCTACAAAAAAGATACCTGCATATACATGTTTATTGCAGTACTATTCACAATAGCAAAAACATGGAACCAACCATGCTACTCATTGAAACTGAACTGGATTAAAAAAATGTGGTACATGTACACAATGGAATATTATGCAGCCATAAAGAACAAAATTATGTACTTCACAGCCACCTGAATGGGTTTAGAGTCTATCATACTCAGTGATCTATCACAGAAACAAAGAACTGAGTACCACATGTTCTCATTCATAAAGTCCAGCATCTCTAATACAATAAGAACAGTTACCATAATACAATAAGAAAGGAATTGCCAATAGCAGGACACTGCCATGGAGAGGGAGCATATAGCATCAATAAGGGTATCTGATCTCAAGTCAGGTAAACTGGGGACCAAAGGGAGGCCTGAACTTTATCTTACAATGACCACTTGTGTACCTAATTCTGAATTGTACCCCACACCTTTAAAATAAAAAAAATAAAATAAAAGCTTTACTGCATGTCATGTATGATCTTTCATGGTCAAGAAATGTCCTTTTACATACCCAAAAGTCCAATCTAATGGTAACATTCTAACATTAGTTCAACAAACCACTCTACAAATTGGGACAAGATACATTTTTCCCTGAATATTATGTGTCTGAAGATCTACTAGTTAACCTCAGTGCCACATATACACATTTTGAAACTTTTGTTATTTTATCCAATCACCATTAAATTCTGCGTGCATTAATTTTTGTGAATAGACAGGGTCTTGTTCTGTCACTCAGGCTGGAGTACTGTGGTGCAACCATAGCTCACTGCAGCCTCAAACTCCTGGTCTTAGGGGATCCTTCTGCCTCAGCCTCCTTAGTAGCATGGAACACCACTCTGGCTAAGTTTTAAAAAAAATTTTGTGGAGATGACATCTCACTATTGTGCCCAGGCTGCTATTGTGAATTTCTACATTAAAATAAAATGATCTGATTTGCATACATCACAAAATTGAGAATCGAATGAAATAATATGTGTGAAAATGTTTTGAAGTATAAAAAGAATGCTACAAATATGATATACTGCTTTTGTTGATCTCTAAAGATTCATTTTATTAAGCTAAAGGTCAGAAATAAATGAAACTTGTATAATTCAGTGTTTCTCAATTATAAAAGCTGTCTGTAAAGCCCATACATCAATTAAGCATATGATGCAAATTAAATACTATGTACTATAAACAAGAAATATAATAGCTGCTTAAAGAAGAAAATAATCAGAGCTTCATAGATTTATACTAGGCCATGAGATATCATTAGCATTTGAGTAAATGGAGAGAATTTGGATAAATGGAGAGCAAAAGAGCAAGAGAGAAAACGTACTGCAGGGTAAGCAGCAGAAGCGAAAAGTTGAAATGTCAAAATGAATGAATCTCAGGTGACATGAACAGATCCTATTAACAACATTTTAAACTATATCATTCTTGTCCTTTATATAAATTTGAATCCCTCAATTCTTCTACCCAAAGGAATATGTAGAAAGAATTCAGGACCAACAAATCATTAAGGAACACTTTGTTCTCAAACACCTAATACTTCTTGTCTCTTGTTCTTGTTCTTCTATCAAAAGCAACATAGACTGTTTTGGCAGCCTCTCAACATGCAACTTGTCGCCACACTAATTAGTGTGTCTATGGCTACAAAAGCAGTTGGATGTTTCAAATTTAGGCTCTTATAGTCATTTCCTGAAATTCAACCTACAGAATTTATATGTCAAGAGGGAAATACCTTATTTTTTAATGTCAAGTTCAATAGTGACTCTGATTTACCGGATTCCTACAGCAATAGTTATGATTGACCAGAGCAACTCTGGCATAAGAATAAGGGAAGCAAAGACTCAGGAACACAGGACAGAGGAGGAGAATGTTTTGTCAAGATAATATCTGGGATTGTCATATAACTGGAGGCAACCATGGAATCAAGTTTTGCCCATAAAATTTGTTATGGTTATCTCAGAAACCATATGCACATATGCACCTATCTCAGAAAGAATATACACATGGCATGCTGGAATACACTTGTAATGTGTTCTTGGGCACATTTTTCCCCCATTGGAAGTTTACCCATGCTGCTCCCCTTTTACAAAAGAGTTCAGTGATTCCTGATGAGGAAGTCTCATCACTGCTGGATGAATCACAGCATAGTTGTGATGATATTGAATCACATTTGTATTGCCTCTCTCTGTTTTCCTACTGCTTTTAAGCTACAACTGAGATACTTATTAAGCAAAGACTTCTTCTTGAACTACTTTTGTCTTCATAATCCCTCTATCCTGGTATCCATTGATCCATTAATTCAACAAAAATTTATTTCGTATCCATGATATTCCAAATGCTTTCTAAGCACTAATGATGATATAGTATCTGGTCTTGGAAATTATTTATTGAGGTCACTGTGCACTTGCAATATTATTTCATTTCTCACTATGCTAAGTTACCTTGCTTTATTGTTTGCCATCTGCTTCACTTTTTAAGCACTAAATTTTGTTTAAAGGCTCCATTTCACTGGTAACAGTCAGGATGACAAACTAAGTCTCTCTACATAGATCTCACATCATTTTAAGTGTTGGCATGAAATGGTTGGTGGTAGGTGTGGCAGTGGAGGATACAGGACCTAGTAGCTTCTACCTACCTCATTCAGATCTTACTGTTGGTGCAATTGAAAATGGATAGTTGGGGACTGGTGTCATGCTTTCCACTCATAACAACTGCACCTAACTCATGGATTAGATAGGAGCACAAGCTTCTTCATCAGAGTAAACAGAAGGCTTCAGTGAGTGAGTGAAATAGTTTTTCACTACAAAGAGTTATGGCCTTTGAATGCGATGGAGACAAATTTCCAAGCCATGGTGTTAAAATAAATTTTTGCTAAATCCAACTTACTCTTACAATAAATTACAGACCAATGGAAGAGCACTGCTGTAAGGACGTTACTGATTCAATTTCATAAGTTATTTGAAATGAAGGAAAAATGGTTGAATATCAGTAAAGTCATAGGCATTACAGAAATTTTACTCTTTTATGCCTATGCACATGCTGTTTCTTTGCCTAGAAGTACTACTTCTCTCTGTTTGGCGAACCCAGCTTAGATGTTACCCTCTGGGTGAGGTTTTCCCTGACCTCCCTAAGGTAGAGAATAATGTCCCCTCTTCTGTTCTTTCATTGCCTATCCTCATTAGAACACTGATGGTTTGTTTTGAGGTTAATTTCAACTCAGTTCTAAACCTTGAGAACAAAGACATCTTTATGTCTGTTTCCTTAGTGCCATGGTAATAGCAGTGACTCAGTACTTATTTGTGAAATAATCGTTGTCATGGTCATGTGAAGCAGAGGCTAACATTAAATGCACAAGCAATAGAAACCCATAACCATTTGTCCATGTCCCCAGTGATTGCCCCAGTTGTGAAAAGGTGAGAGTAACCAACACTATTTATTTCATTCATGTTGATAATATCAATTCTGGATAAAATAGATGTCAAGGGTAGTCTTAAAATTCAGAGCTATCCATACATTCAAATAGGCATTCGGTAAACATTACTGATTAATCACTACATGCCATAAAAGATGAGATAAATGACCCAGTGCCTGTTCTGAAGGAGAAAAGAACATAAATCATTAAGACACAGGGTATTATGTGTTGAGCACTGGGATAAGAGAAATATCTTGTCCAGACTAGGTGAGTCAGGACGGACTCTCTGAGGGGGTTACGCCCGGTGCCCTTAAAAGACCAAAAGGACTTAAGTGTGAAGAAAGCATAGAGAACATTCTAGCCATGGGAAAGCCATGTGATGTTCAGTGTTGGGAAAGAAGCCTGCATTTCATATGGACTTAGAAGTAGTCTGATATAGCTGGATTCAAGGCCTGTGAGGAGCAAAGATAGAGTAGGGAAAAGGGAAGTTCTACCTGGTCATAAGCTAGTAATGAAAAAGCATAAATGTATGTAAGTGAGCCTCAGGTGTCCACAGGTACTAATTTAGTGAATTCTAACTGCATACTTCAGTCAAGTTCTTATCAGGCAATTTTGCCCAAATCACAGAATTGGGACTAGGTAGTCAAATTGGGCATAGCTTAGAATTTTAAAAAAAGATTTAGGACAATTATACTAATCCCGTTTGCTAACAGTTGAAAAGGTTAATAATATTAAAGATGCACAAGGCAGATATAGCAAACTTTTTTACATAAATGTTAAAAATAAATATTTCAAAACTTACTTTTAAGTCTAGAAAAGAAATCATCAACTGATTTTTAACATATCAGCGTGACTAGTTTGGAGAAAAGCACATTTGGTAAAACAGATTATATATTATAATTCCTGAGTACTTTATATTGACCAGATGTGGTTGTAGTCTAATAGAGTTTTATCCTCATGGGTGAGTGATTTGATTTAGAACAAAATTAAAGCATCCATAAGAACCTTCAATAGTAATTTCCTGGACTGAACTTAATCTAAATTCAACCTTGTATGAGAAATGCTACATTTCTGCTAACTCGAATTCCAATCTTTGTCTTTGGATTCCTAAAACAGCATTACCTCTCTCTAGAGTATAGCTGTCATTTTACTGAATCCATGTGCAGGAGACCTACTTGTTTCTCTGACAAAATCATGAAGCATAGGAATATCCTTATTTCCAAAGCAATACACAAAGAGCAGAATACAGAATTTCTGAGAGATATTATAACTGCTTAAAAGGCAGAAAACTATAAATCATTTCCACTGGTAGAGCAAACCTTGAAATTATCTATAGACACAGAATCATTCATAATCTATGCTGGATTTTCAAAAGTTTCAAAGGCATATTTGTAAAATTGTAATGGATAATAAAAGAAAGCAAAGCAGATTTTGTGTGTACTTATTTATATCAAGTAAATTCAAATATTTAAGAATTTCTTAGAGCAAAACTCTGTGCTGGGTTTCAAGTGTTATACAGAAATGAGTCAAGCACAGCCCTAGTCCCTGATGACCCTTCACTGTGTAAGAGCTGATGGATACTCCCCTCACGGACTGTCTCTTCATTAGAAATGGAAAATACTTATCCATCCAAATAAACACTCTCTTCCACTTCCCATGTGAATGTGTGAACATTCTGAGGCCTTTTGGAAAGGTAAAAAATAACTGTGATGAACTAGAATTAAAATACAAGGGAGAACCAAAAACAAACAAACCTGAATTTATTCATAAAATATTGTATATTTATTCTTACATGTTTAAACTTCAGTCACCTTCAAAGTGCTCTTTGTTTGATGCAATACACCTATTGAGATGCTTTTTCCACTTCTCAAAACAGTTTTTGAACTCGTCAATTTTTATACCTTTTAGTGCTTCTGCTTTTTTTGTTTGACTTCTTTCACATTGGCAAAACATTTCCCTTTGAGGACTTTTTTTTTTATCTGAGAAAACAACAACAACAACAAAAAGTCACTCAGGATGAGAACAGGTGAATAGGGAGTGTGGGGCACAGGGGTTATGCCGTTTGGGGTCAAAAACTTCGGTGTGGCAGGTGCGTTATTATGGCAGAAGAACCAGTCACTTGTTTGCCACAACTCAGGATGTTTCTTCTGCAAATTGTTTTTCACAATACTAGCTGAGTGCTCAGAACACTTACCTAGCAGGGGAGGCCTGTACAAGGGGCCCACCCTCCAAAAGATAAATCCTGTTTTTTTTATTGGGGGGTTATCCCTTCTTGTATTCTGATCAGTAACTTCTGAAGTTCATTTAGAATGTCATTTAGGAAATTTTGTCACAGGCAAAAAAAAAAATCTTAAAAAAACTTCTTGCCGGGCTTGGTGGCTCAGCCTGTAATCCCGCGCCTTTGGGAGGCTGAGGTGAGTGGATTGCCTGAGCCCGCGGGTTCGAGACCCGCCTGGGCAGCGAGACCTCATCTCTACAATAAATCAAAAAATCAGTCGGGCATGGTAGCACGCGCCTGTAATTCCGGCTACGCGGAAGGCTGAGGCGGAAGGAACGCTGGAGCCCAGCAGCTCGAGGCTGCGGTGGCCAGGAGCGGCCACTGCACTCCAGTCTGGGCGACAGAGTGAGACTCCAACTCAAAAAAAAAAAACAAAAAAAATTCTCTAAAACAGAGTTAACAGTTCTATCTGTAAACAAAATCTGTTGGAAATAAAAGGGAAAATAGTTTATTTGTAAAGCAGCCAGCAATGCAGGACATAAAATACCAAAAAAAATAAAAAGATAATTTTTTTATATTTAAAGATTTCTAATCAAACATCCCAGATTGATAAATATGTGAGAAAATGTTTTTCAGAGAAAAAAAATACTGTACATGTCTAGGTCTCAAGATACTTCCTAAATATTAATTCTCACCACACATATGAGATCAGTGGGCATAATTTCTGCTACTGGTGAAGAAAGATGCCAATAGCCTAGGGCTATGCAGCTTGTTACAGTTTGAACCTGGGCTAAAAGAGGATTCCTAACTCTGGATTTCTGATATCCAATTCAGCAGACTTCAGCCTTCCACTAGATACTCTGCAAGTTAAACAGTTCTCACAATAGTTTATTCTAACTGTTTAAATACCTTGTCAGCTCTTCAAATGCTGTAAGTGTCTAGTGCCTAGGGACAGAATATGTCCTCAAGGGCTATACCTACTATTGTTTGAAGTTAGGTGGTAGTAAGAACCCTAGAAGCCATCATTTCTATAAATATTTCATATTAGAGCACTAATGCTAGCATCTTATTGAAAGAAGACTTAGTTGAATATAAGATGAGGAGCCCCAAGTATGCCTTTAGATAGGAAATTAGATTCTCAGTGTTGATGGACTGAACCAATGTTAATAACATATTAATATAGTTTGTTTAAAAAATTATTAAAGAAAAAAGATCAAACAGCTGTAGAAGGGTAGGCATGTGTGTGCTTATGTTGGAGTAGAACTTGTTCTACATCATGCCATATAACCAGTTTACTTTCTCTTTCTATGAAATTGACTGGTTGTTTGGCATTAAATATACAAAGCATATAGAAGGGCATTATATTTAGATTTTTTAGTATCAAATAAAACAAAACATCTTATACTTAAAAATGTGTTTCTTATATTCATGACTGAAAAATCTTGAAATTAATAGAAGATTGAAAATTGAACACAAGGAAAGTAGTGTAAGCATTGTAGAGCACTGGGAGGAAGAAAGAGGAAAAGAAATGAGAAAAATAGGTGGCAAGGGAATGTGTGTCATAATAAAAGTACCATTCACTCAATAGCTATTTATTGAGAAAAAACTGTTCCTAAGCACTGTTTCAGGTATTGAATAAAATATCATAGAGCAGACAGTCTAGTCTTTGTGTCAAAGCGATAAATACTATGATTATATTGACATTTAAAATAGAATTGTCTCAAAATTGTAAATAATTAGATTAAAATGAAAGTTTTGAGAACAGCTTAAAATAGAAATTGTTCACCCATGACCACATCTCTGTACAGTGGTACATTGGAAAAAAAAAAAGAATCATATTAGATGTTCTTTTAAGCACCATGTCCTTATGTCCCAAGAAACAATGCAAAACAGAAATTTGTTTATGATAAAACTGCTACCAATATAACTAACTTACAGAGAGATATTTCTTGGTATAATCTTTGAAATAGTAACTGTAACCTTCCCCCTCTCATCTCCAAACCCCTGTTTTCAATGCCTATTGCTCTGCATTTTAATAACAGAGTTAAGAAGGGTTTTATTTGGATAGAGTAAGACTCTAGAATTAGTTCAATAGCTTTATATTCACTCCATGGAGCCCTAAAGCTCTATGATAATTGATTAAAGAGTGAACAGGTAAAAGTAATGAAATGACACCACAAAGGGGACTTCACCAGGTGAGGATGACATACAACTCAGCGGACTAACTTACCTCTCCTGATGTGTTCCAATAAAATACACACAGTCTTAGTACCACATGTTAACATGTATCTGAAGCTCATTCAGGGTTACTTTTGTTTGTTTGTTTTGGTAATATTCAACTTTACTTAAAACTCTCTTCAAGCAAAATACTGTGCATAGTAAAGTCTTTGGCATAATTACATCTTTTTATGCCCTCAAACCAAAACTTATTCTAAACTTACATAGCATATTGAATATCTAATATTTGGAGTGGCAGATGAAACTGTTGAACCTTCATGCATTTGTTCATTCAATCATTCATTCAGTCCTGCAACATCTATTATGACTTTATAATAGCAAGGCACTGTGCTAAGATCTAGGGATCCAGAGACAAAAGATTCATTCTTCTAAATACAGAAGAAAGACAGGCAAATGTTCTAATAATTATAACATAGTGTAAGTCTTATTATAGAAATATGCATAGAGGGAGGAGAGGATGGTATCTAACTTGCCTTTGATATGGGATGTTGGACAAGAATTCTTAGAGGAGATGACATTCCTCTTAAGTCCTCAAGAATAAGTCATATGTAGGCAGCAAGGTGGTAGAGAGTGAAAAACGTTCTAAGAGATCTTCCTGGTTCCCAAAGAAATAAAAAAATGTTTAGCAGGAACTTAGCACCTGGACCCCAAGTCATCATGTAGTAATTTCTGAGTCATAAATTCCACTTTTCTGCTTCCGTTTCTATAATCAACTGTTAATGAATATATTTATGTGAGATTAAAAGCACAGAAGTGTCAATTGTGATATAGTCAGTATGGGGGCAAGAACGAGTTTTCCAGAGAGGGCTGAGTTATGGGCTTCCAGCCAGAAGTCAAACTAGCCGTTGTTACTGACAGTATCAGCCTTTTGATATATTCTCATTGTCTAGCTTGGTGTGGGAGGTTTAATGGTCTATAAGACCCTAACTAGTATTCTTTGTGGGCTAAGACTAGATAGAAAGCTGGATATGTCAGACCAGCTCTTAGTTCCCAGAGCTCTTTATTACCTTTTTGTGGAATTAAAAAACAAAAACCAAACTAACCCATGATCTACCTTTCTATATTTCTATGAATATTCTCTTACCATCTCCCTTTCCATGTTGGAAATCTCAGGTATTGACATGAATGCAAGATAGGATGGATACTTACCCTGCTGAACAGCCAAGTGTGTCTTGAGGGTTAGTGCTGTGTCTCCAATCCTGAGACCCCATGGACAAAGTGGTATGTCAAGGTATAAGCCCAACTCTTAGAGAGGCAGTAGAGGGTTCTGGGCAGTATTATCCAAGGAAGAGGTCCTCAGTTTTTTTGGCATTAGGTACCAGTTTTGTGAAAGATAATTTTTTTCATGGACCCAGGGGGTGGGGGATGGTTTTGGGATGATTCAAGTGCATAACATTTATTGTATACTTTATTTCTACTATTATTACATTGTAGTATATAATGAAATAATTATGCAACTCACCATAAAATAAAAAAGAGGCATGGATGGAAGTGGTAAGTGGTAAGTGGTAAAATAATGGGCAAACCACACATGGACTAAAGTAAGTGTTGGATTCTGACTGAAAGTCTGCCACCAGATGCAGCTATTCAATTGAAGTATATCAGCTCACTTGCCATTCACTGATAGGTTTTGATATGAGTTTGCAGGCAGTTGATTTATTTTGGTCTCTGTGCAGTCAAACCTCACTGCTAATGTTAATCTGTATTTGCAGCTGCTTCTCAGTGCTAGCATCGCCACCTCAGCTTCACCTCAGATCGTCAGGCATTAGATTCTCATAAGGAGTATGCAACCTAGATCCCTCACTTATGCAATTCACAATGTGATTCACATTTCTATAAGAATCTAATGCCACAGCTGATCCAACAGGAGGTGGGGCTCAGGCAGTAGTACAGGCAATGAGGAGCAGCTGTAAATACAGACAAAACTGTACTCACTTGCCTGCCACTCACCTCCTGCTGTGCATCCTGGTTTCTAACAGACCATGGACCAGTCATGGTCTGTAGCCTGAAAGCTGGGGACCCTGATCCAGAGCACAAAGTTCTGGTGCAACCTATTGAATTTGTCAGCATCTTTGCAGCTCATTACTAGACCATTTTTTAATTCCTTGTTGGCCACACACAGAACCAGAAGTCCCGTGTCAGCCTCACTGTTAACTCAAATCCTGATGCCACTGTTGTGCCATTTCCCTGAATCATATTGTATGTGGCCACTGATAGACATTCTCCAGTAACACAAGGAAGTATGTCCATAGCCAAGTCCTTTCCCCCACAGGATGGTGTGGGGAGGAGATAGAAAATAGTGGGTTTTTTTGTGGATTCCCATACAATATGAATAGATGATACCAGCAAAGAGATGGAGAAAGTGAGTGCACTTGCTTCTGTCTCTTACCTGGCAGCCTCTTTTCTATATTTTTCTTTTTTTTAAATAGGGAAACCTTTTCACTTCTATCTGACTAAGCCTTTGCTTAAATAAAACTCAGTGACCAAGTCTTCTGGGTCCACCTCTTGTCATACAGAATAAAGAGCTTTGAAATTTAGAAATTTTTTTTCTTATTTCACAAAGCTTCATTTGTTTTAAGACTATTGTCTCACTTATAAGTGGGAGCTAAACTAAGTATATATCAAGGCATAGAGAATGATATAATGGACACTGGAGACTCAGAAGGGGAAGGGGGAAGAGGTAGAGGGACAAAAAAAAAAAAAAACACTTATTGGATGATATGTGCACAGGTGGGGGTGGTGGGTACTCATAAAGCCCAGACCAGAAACTATCTGTAGTCCCCAAAGCTATTGAAATAAAAAATAAATAAACAAAGGTTATTGTCTTGCTAAATTTGATAACTTTGGTTTATGGATATTTGTAGGTGACATCCCCAGGGAAAAGCACATCCTGGCTTAGTGCTGCAAATAGAAGGTGACAAGAGAACTATATACAGAGGAAATTTTAAAAATAGGTAAGTTCATTTATTTATTTTTATTTTAGATTCAAGGGGTACATATGCAGGTTTGTTTTATAGATAAATGTGTGACGGTGGGGTTTGGGCTTCTCCTGAGCCTGTTACCCAGTTGGTGAGTATGGTGCACAAAAGGTAGTTTTTCAGCCCTTGCCCCCCTCTCTCCCTCCTTCCCCCCTTAAGAAGTCCCTAGCGTCTGTCGTCTCCATTCTTATGCCCTTGTGTATCCAGTGTTAAGCTCTCACTCATAAGTGAGAACATGCGGCATTTGTTTTTCTGTTTCAATGATAATTCGCTTAGAGTAATGACGTCCAGCTGCATCCACATGGCTGCAAAGGATACAGTCTTGCTCTTTCTAAAGGCTGCATGGCTAGTTCAATATTTGCAAAATATTATCCTTGTATCATTGGGAAAGAAAGAGGCCCAAACAATTCAAATGTATTATAATTCAACAGGTAAATGAAAACAGTTCTAGATATGCAGGTTTATAGATATGGAGCTTTCTACATTCCCAGGTTTGATGGTCAGACAGTGTTTGATGGGATCTTGAGCAAGAATATTTCAGTGTTAGGTAGGAGAAGACGTGAAACGAAGAAGGTGTATTAGTTCAGCTAGGTTTAGAGAAAGTACAATTCTGACTTCAACAAAGAAAATCGGCTCTAGTAGGTCATGTGTTTTTTGACCATAAAAAGATATGCCTTTCCAGGGATAAATAAGGAATTATCTAAAACAAACAAAGGAAATAATTGCATGTGTTAGACTGCACTCAAATATCCGAATAATTTTTACTACCCCATAATACAAAGGTTTTTTCTAATGCTTTATATTTTCTTCCTATGTCTCAGTCTGGGAGCATCTGTGTTTGACCAGGAGTCAAGGAGTCAAATGCATAGTATTCTAGGTCAGGAGTATGTTGGAACACTAGGCAGTCCTGGGAAAATGGAGTGTAATGAGAAAAGAATACTGCTATTCTCAAAATTAATGAATTTTTTTTTCTGTAAAAGTGCAGATTTTTGAAATCAAAGGCACTGAATTCATTATAATGCTGCATGGCTTGAGGAACTCAGAACATCGATTTGTGAAGTGTTTACAGTGGTCTCATTTCGCATTATAAAGTAACAGAAAAATATTTTGAAGTACAGAAGCTATTTTTGGTTGGATTTTTGCTCAGTCAGTACAGAAGAGATGTAGACACTGTGAAAGACATATGGGGAATTTCTTACAGATACTACTACCACTAGTATTACTGTGTTCATCCTATAAAGCTTTCACATATATTTACTTGTAATAAATCTGTGAGAGTCTAGCTGGTATCTTCAAACTGGGCAAACTGGGAGAAAGTTTGCCTCTCAATCCTCCCTCCTACCTAAAGCAGATATTCCCCCCACCCCCAAGGGGAGGAAGCTTCACTTGTTTCTTTGCTCCTTTTTCTGATCAAGGTATTGTCACTTTACCCTTAAATCCTGCTGGCCAGCAGGAATAAGACATCCAGGAATTCCTCAGGCTAAGCCCAGAGAAATACTTAGTAACTGGGGTAAGTTAATCAACTGTTGTTCTTAAGTGAGGGGAAGGGAAATTGGAAGACTGGGGCTGTGTGGAACCAAACAGGTAAAATAATATCTCAACAATCATTCTGCTATGCTACAATATGTGCAGTCTTTATTGGGATGACATGGCTGAGAAGAGCCTTAAATAAAAGATATTCCATATGAGATTGAAGCGAGAGAGAGGGAGGGCGAGAGAGAGAGAGAGAGAGAGAGAGAGAAAGAAAGAGAGAGAAATGTTACCATAGACAATGATTACGAATCATCAAAGGTTTCTTGCCTGTCTCCTTTTTGCTGTGCCATACCTAGTGTCTGTCCTGTAGGTTGTGTAATTGGGATTGATATCATTTGTCCTTTGTACCATCACGTGCATTACACAGAATGCCAAGTCAGGTCCACACACATTGATTGCCAAGAAAAATGAGAAAAGAAACACCTTTGAAAACACAGAGATACATGTGGGTTTTTTTTCCCCTGTGAATGAAGTCATTTGGATCTGCCCACACTTTGGCATGTTTGCTTATTTTTGGTGCCACATGAGTCAGTCAAGATGAGAATAGTAATTTGTTTGAGCGGACGTGGCAATGCATTGCTTTGGAAGCAAAGTGTCTATCTATCTATATACTAGAGCACACTGTTACAACAGAACAACACGGAAAGGTATCTGCAGAAGGAATTTGTATGCTTGGATTGATGAAGTGAGATGGAAATTCCTTTAGGTTTCTGTTCCAAGTACGAAATGGGATGGGAGGAAGAGGGCAAAGGAGAGAAGGAAGAGGTGAGGAGAAAGAATACAGGAGGGAGAAAGAGAATAAATATAAGGAGAGTCCTAACCGTCCCATTGTGGAGAGTGTGATGAGAATTGAGGCTGCAGATCCACATCAGCATTTGCCCAGCAATGGGAGCAAGGGGGCGGTGTTGAAGCTCCAGCATTGGCCAGCTACCAGCTCAGCTCCCTGCCAGCAGCCTGAGTCAACAGTGTCATGTGGGATAAAAGATCCAGGAAGGCCCTGGGCCAGGCAGAAGGAGGCAGAAGCCCGAAAGCTTTCAGAGACACAGAGAATATCAACATCTCAAGACTGAGAAAGAAGATCATAAATCCAAGTAGGAAAATCTCAGGAAAGGATCCAAGCTAAGGCAACCCGCCTCATCATAACACTTAAAAGGAGGGAGTGGGTAATTATTTCTGTAATTTAGAAAAGAAAACCATTCTTAAAAAATGACTTTATCTCTGGAAGGCAGAGAAGCAGTTTTTATTTTTGCTTTTGTAAAGTGTTCTTTTTCTCTCTCCCTGTACATATTTTCCTCTGTCAGCATCTGGCCTCATATAAACCAGCTGCTCACATGAAACCTTGGGGCTGTAAATCTTTTTACAAAGGACCCTGCAGCTTACTGCTCAGAACTAGGCAACCTGGATGTTAATCTGGTACCAGGAGGGATCACCAGAAACAAGCAAAACAACACCCTACTGGGTTAGTCACAAGATCAACCTCGTTACCTGGAGATGCCCTTTGGTGGGCTTTTTGGGTGGTTTTCTGAGTATTCACAAGCATCTTCCTCCAGTTTGGTTTAATACTTGGAAGTGGACAGAAGCCACCTCTGGGACCTGGCATGTCTTGATCTTCAGATTTCCAGACCTTCAGAAGTACCCCTGTTTTATTTTCCAGTGAACAATCACAATGATAACCTATGAGCTTCAGCCTGACCATGATGGATGAGGTCAGCCATCCGCTGCTCTGCACATGCTGAGAATTTAAAACCCAAGCAGCAGATGGAGTTCTGGATCCTCACAGAATCCTTTTTCTGGTTGTCTCCACAGCTCCTGCTTCCAGCCTTGGCTTCCTGCCCTCTTCTTCTTCTTGAATTTTTATCCTAGATTTCTTTCTCTCTCTTTTTTTTTATATCAGTTTGGAATACATGGACATACACTATATCCTGGGCTTTCTGCTCAGAGAACTTGGTTCTGCACATTCTTGATTTTGGTGTTTCCAAAAGCTTTGGATTAAAGATATTTCCACTGCTGGTCAAGCCAGGAAGAAGCTTCAGCTTTGCCAGGGAAGAGAGATTAAGAAATATTTAAATCAAAGTAATACCAATTTTTGTAAACATATGTACTTTCGATAAGAGCACCTGAGAGGTTAATGGAAAACATAGGTTAAATAAAATAAATGTTATCCAAAATTAAGTATAGAATTTTGTGTTCCCGATAACTTAAACACCTTGATAATAATTAGATATGTATTATTTTCTTTTCTTTAGCAAGAGAGAATCCTTAGAATAAATATGAGTAGCTTTCATAACCTTCTCCAGAGCAATAAGTCTAGATATCTTGAAATCCATTGAGGATCTTGCCCAAGAAAGCAAATTACCTTACATCTTTTGAAAATTCCCTCTTTCATAGGGTTGATGGGAAGGCTCCCAGAATTATTGAAAGTCACTTACTTTAGGAGGAATTGAAGGTGGAATATCATTAGAGTCTAAGTGTTTTAAGAATTTAAAAGAGGGGACAGGGAAATAGAATGATGTTGATCAAAAGGTACAAAGTTTATTTGACAGGAGGAATAAGCTCTGGATATCTATTGTACGGTATGGTGACTATAGTTACTAATAAAGTCATGTGTACTTGAAAATTGATCTTCAATGTTCTCACAAAATGATGAGTTTGAGAAGTGATAGATATGATAATCAGCTTGATTTAATTATTGCACAATATATACATATACCAAAACATAATGTTGTATACCATAAGTACTATATGTGATTTTTAATTTGTCAATTAACCTTAATACAGCTAAAAATATTTTGTCCTAAGTAGACTCCAAGGAGAGAAAGGAGGATTATGGCTTTAAGGTTCCTGAGATGAGTAGTAAAATGCATACATAATGCTTCTGAAACCAGTTGGTATCCATGAGAGAGACTGGGTAAAGGAACAAAAAGAAATGCAAGCTAAAGTTTGAAAATTTAGAAACCTGAGCTAGGGCATAAGAAGATGAGTTTGTTCCTGATGAGAGAGACCTGTGCAGGTCTCTGCACCATCAAGTCATTACTACAGCAGTCCACCAGCAGAGCCAGGTTTTGTGGCAGGACCATGTAGCATCCAGCAGCAATGACAAATGGATCAGACTTCCTTTTTGAGTTCCACATGGGCATAGAGGCAAGATAGACCCTGCATCATTTTGACTGCAAAATCTCCAAACTATTTCTTTCTTAACCTTTTAAATAAGATATTTCAAGCATCTAGAGAAGAATATTTTAAACACCTCTGTACCTACTAACCGGATTTATCAAATTATAGCAACAAGTGATACAATATTCTTTAAATAAGTCCTCATCACCAATATATTTCAAGCCCTCTTTGTTACCACCCCAATCCCATTCTTTTCCATTTCTCCTATGTTTGTCATTTCTACTCATGCTTTATATTTTTACTATACAGGTAATCTTTATAAACAATATACAGTATGATTTTTAATTTAAATATATGTGTATTTTGCTAAAAGCAACACATTTATATAAACATTTATCGTTCCTCAAACACCTTTTTTTGTCACCTTTGTTTTGAGGTTTATACATGTTCATATATGTATGCTTCCCATAATTTGTAAACATTCTTTTTGAATAAATAATCTGACTTCATTTTTGATGTTTCACTGCTGACAGTATTCAAGCCCTACCACTCTCACTAACCTCTCTGCCTGGCATCTGGGCAAGCTGATAGTAAGGTTGGGTGCTCATTTGGTCCACAAATCTGAGTTTTAGTGTGTGTGTGCGTGTGTGTGTGTGTGTGTGTGTGTGTGTGTGAATACTCACCCTGAATGTGGGCTAAGATTTAACCCATGTGGTTAGGAGTTACCCTCCATAAAAACTCCAATCTTCTTTCCCTACTCTTTAAAGCCATTTTTACCAGCTTGGAAGCCTTCCCTGCTGTCATCAGAAAGCCTCATTATGTGAGTAATAAACCCTTTATACCCTCTCCTCTTGATGTGTTTGGCAACATGGGTCTAGACATCTGATTCAAATTTGGGTGGAGAAGTTCATCTTGCTTCTGCAAGATGACTCCGACACTATCATATGAATATATCACATTTTTGCATCTATTTTCTATTTGATGGACAATTAATTTTCCACAAAGTTTACTTTTATGAGCTAGAATGCAACAATGCATATTCTTGTACATATTACCTTATTATATACTGCTAATTTTATTCAAGAATTTTTTCCTGGAATTGGAATCACATCTTCCAATTTTGTAGATGCTAACTTTCCTAGATAGTGCCAATTATTCTTCAAAATGATTTTGCCAATTGAAACTCCTCTCAGCAGTTATGAGTTCCTGTTGTTTCACATCTTTGTCACACTTTTAAATTTGTTCTTAGATCTTATGCATATGAAAGAGACTTTACTGTGATTTTAACTTGTATTTCCCTGATTACTTTTAATGTTGAACACCTTTTCATTAGTAGTTGGGCTTCAGGTTTCTCCTTCTAGTAAGTGCCCATTTATATTATTTGTCCATTTTTATACTGACTTTGTTTGGATCCTGATTCAAACTAAAAATTGTAAAAAGTTTTTATGAAGCAATCAAGAAAATTTAACTTTGTATATTTGATCATATTAAATAATTGTTAATTGTTTAAGTGTGATAATGGTATTTGGTGTTACTTTTCTAATAGATTCTTAGTTTTTAAACATATGTACTGACACATTTATAGATAAAATAATGTGAATCTCAGTTTAGGGGTGGCAAGAAGTATGGAGTATAGCTGAAACTTAATCAGGAATAGATTATTAATTATTGGAGATATGTTGTGTATATATGGGAGTCTTTATATTATTTTCTCTACTTTTTAAAAAGTTTGCAACTTTTATAATAAAAGTTAAAGTAAGATTGAACAGTAAAAAGGCACAAATAAAATTAGGAATAATAAAGGGAACATAAGGACAGATACACTAAAGATTACAAGTGGATACTATGATTGTTACTGTAATTCAATAAATTTGAAAGTGTAATAAACTTGAAAATCTGAAATAATAATCTTATCCAAATATACATATTTCTAAAATTGAATTAGGAAGAAATGAAGAGCTGTATAAAATAAACATAAATAAATGAGTTAAAAATCAAAACACTTCCGTTCTCAACTACGAAAAAGACTAATACAAATAGAGGTGTCATACACTAAATTTACCAAACATTCAAATCATTAGTCTTCATCTACATAAACTATTTCAATGAATAAACAGAGAAAAAGCTCTCAGATTCACTTATAAGTTTTGTATAATCTTAATGCAAGCCTAGACCAGGACAGTTTAAGTAAAGAAAATTTTAAGCCAGTCTCATTTCCATATCAAAGTCAATGTTTTAAAAAATATGTATCACAAATTAGTAGAGCTCTGCTAGGAGATTCTAGGAAGTTTTACCATTTAAAATCTATTAATGAAATATACTCATTTGCAAAGTGAAGAAGAAATCATTCTTATAAGTTTTTTAATTGATTTAGAAAAAAAATTTTGCTAAAATTTTTCATTCATGATTTTTAAAATAGCTAATTAAGAATAAAAAGGAATTTCTTCACCCAAGAAGTCTATTTATCAAAAGTCTATAATAATATATTCTTCAGAAGTATGCTCACTAAAATAAACAAGGATACCTGCTATCTTTGAATCTATTATATTGTACTTGAGTTCTTGGTCAAGTCAATACAGGTAAGCTCAGCAATTTTTCTGGTACATCAATCTACAAAATCAACAGTGTTCCCCTAAATCAGCAATAATGAATGAATTATATAATGTAATAGAACAAAGATAATATTCACAATAGGAAGAAATATCTTTTCAAATATCTCTTTATACATACACATACATGCACAAACATATTACACACTATTTGATATAAAGGAAAGCTATTGTATATACCTTTATATATTTGTGCTAATCAAAATGTCATAGGGATCTTTATATATTGGTATGTATAAATATAATCATCCATTTTAAAGTTCACATAGAATTAAATTGTAAAGCTCACCAACAATCAAAGTCTTGTTAGTTGATATTCAGGTTACTTCTAGTTTTATCAACATTATAGATGACACTGTGTTGAACATCCCTATGTAAGAATCTTTTTTGATTTGTCAGAAATCTCTTTAGGGAATAAATGTCTGGACTCATTAGTCCCATTTTACTAGTTCAAGACACAATTATGGCCATATGTCTTTAAATTTTTCAGATTAATTACTCTAACCCTCCCCCCACTTTATTGGAAAAAATCTAGTGTTTCTATTTTGAGAACTGTCCCTCCTTTTTTCCTGAATCTTGCTAAGGATAGAACAGGCCTAACCCTGTGAAGGTTAGGTTCTTTGTAAATGGCAGTCATGGAGTTGTTCTGTCAGAGTATTCATTCTGTTTTAAATTACTCATTTGCTCACTTCTGCTTTATAAATGTTAGGCTGAGAGATAATTGGTAAATCTGATATGGCTACTAGAACCTTTACATCATTAGCTGCCTCTGGACATTTAAGACCGGCCCAGCCCAACTCTTGCTAAGCTTCTTTTTCTATATGCACCTGGTCACTGGTCTTCTTTTAGTTCTTGAAACTGTGAGCTCTCCTGCCACAGAGTATTTGCTGTAACCTCTGTCTGAATTGTTCTCCTCCCTCACCCCATCTCTTTGCATGGTTAACTCCTCATTAGTCTTCACAACTTGGTCTTGTGTACATCTTGCTAAGGGAAGATTTCACAGTCATTCTTGGACTTATTACCCGAGTCACAAACAAGAAGGGCCCTTCTCTTGCCTCAATCTAGAGAGGATTCTTTCTCTCTCTCTCTCTCTCTCTCTCTCTCTCTCTCTCTCTCTCTCTCTCT